>NW_013524979.1:1067492-1077338 GCF_000836215.1 Papilio polytes | reverse complement strand
TTATTTTATACTCATTTTATACTTATCCTATATTTTATTTTACATTTCATTTACCAGTTATAATTTTAATAATGTCCATAATTTTAATATTTTACCTGTAGTCTTAGTAATATTTATTTTAATCTTAATGTATCTTAGCTTGTGTTTTAAAAAATCTGTAAGAATAAAATGTAATATGTATGAGATAAAAATGTAATGATGTAGATGAATTATATGAAGCATAATAAAGGCTCTGGCTTCCATGCTAGAGGAATTGTATAATTAATAAAAAAAAAAAAACCTAAATACTGCGTTTATTCCAGTTACTTCATTTAAATGTTAAATTAACATTAACATAAATAACAATTTAATGATCTATTTGAAAGCAAAAAAGCGCTTGATTAAAAGGAAAAAAGTTTAACAGCTTCCAAACATTTACCTTCATTTAAACACCTGAAGCATTGATTGTAATCGTGGATTACCATTGTCAGAACATCAATACCAAACATTGTTGTCTCTGTTTTTAGTAAAAGAATAAGAGAGACAACGATATTTATTGTACAAATGTTTTATCAGTGTAAGCCGACTGTAAAACGTAGCGGTGATTCCAATCAGTCCTTGTCAATCAGGCTTCGGAGCGAAAACAAATAAGTTTCTACTTGCATAATGACGTTACACCAACTGCGGATTTATTTCTGAATTTACTTTATTTTTTTTAATCATTTAAACTCATCCCCCCTACCTTATCTTACTCCCGTAGAGGAGCATCGAGTTTTCGTTCTCCAAATAACTCTATTATCTATCATCTCAATCATCACTCCCTTCTTGATCATGTCACCTTTCGCGTAATCAATCTCTTTCTACGTCTACCTCTACCGGTGTTCCTCCACAGTCATACCTAACATCCATCTTGTTACACGCGATTCATCGCTCCTCATAACATGCTAACCTTTTACTCCTTTATTTCTCTACCACTGGGGCTACACTCATACTTCCTCTAATATACAGATTTTAACCTATTCTAGATTCTAGATTGAATTTTTTGTTCACGGTATATTCTATTGTAGCCAACTGTAAGCTAAATTTATCATAACATTAAGAAATTCAAGTATCGATCGTATTCTTCGAAGAGTAAATATGTCAGTAAGGTATCCGCCAACCCCAACTGTATCTTACATATATTATAAATGCGAAAGTTTAAATATATAAGTTTGTTAGAATTTATCGCCTAAACGACTGTATCTTGATTCAATTTAGCATAAATGTAGTTCAAAATCTGGAAGAACATATAGGATTTATTTTCTAATTACACGCGGACGGAGTCGCGAGCGAAAGCTATATGTATATAGACTTTTTCTTGTTTACTAAGAAACATTAGATATCAATGAAATATTAAAACTGCTAGGATAAGTACTTCTGTCGTAGAGAATAAAAACATCAAATCAGTAAAAAAAGTCTTAAGTGAGATAAATCAATACCGTGAAAAAAGTACGAGAGAGTTCGTAGCACTCGAAACACCCTAAAGTCGGGTAAGATACGATTTAGATAATCGTAGAGATGGGACGTAGCAAAAACAGAGGGTCATTTACAAAACATCCGAGACCCTCAACCGCGTCGTTTGTCCCATAAACTATTTTTTGTTACGTTGAGAATTCGGAGGTACTATTTTAATATTGTATACAGAAATTTTGTTTAAAATAAGACTGGCAACATGATTCCCACTACGCGAATTAAAAATAACACCTTCACTTTATACTATACTAGTCGTTTCTCGCGACATCGCCCGCGTGAACTTAATAAAAAAAATGTAGCCTTATGTTACTCGCAGACAAATTAAACCTTTTAACGGTGTAGGAATTTTTCTAAAATTTAATACAAGTCTTTCCTCTGTATAATATTAGTAAAGACTAGCTTTCGCCCGCGACTCCGTTCGCGTGGAATAAAATAAGTGAGTGGCCTTAAGTTCTTCCAGACTAACTTTGACATTTATACCAAAGGGTTAGGCTACAAACTCTAATATCCATCCATCTAAACTTTTGCATTTATAATATTAGTATGATGTTACGTTCTTACTATTGTATGCTGTTGGGAATTTGAATAAATAAGATTAAGTGCCTTTGTGTTTGTGTAGACTATGTTCTACATCTATACCACATTTTACAATTTAGTAGCAACCATATTAGAAATAAGTTATATTATTTAATATAATAATTGCCCCAGTGACCACAGTCCATTGTTTTTATCTTACTTCTTACTAATCTTACTAACATTATAAAATCGAAAGTTTAGATGGATGGATGGATGGATGGATAGATGGATGGATGGATGGATGTTTGTTAGTGTTTGTAGCCTAAACGGCTGAACGGATCTCAATGAAATTTGGCACAGGTTTAGAGCATAATTTGGAAGAACACATAGGCTACTTTTTATCCCGGGAATAGTTACGATTCCCGTGGGATTCATTAATTTAGTTTTTTTAATGTTTACTTGATCATTCTGCAACGGTTCAACATATCTTATTGAAATTTGGCACAGATATAAAACAAAGTCTGGAGTACACATGGGATAAGCTTCTTCCTAGAGAAATGTCCGGTTCCCGAGGGATACGTAACTTTTTGTAATTTATACAGTTTGTATGTATTCTAATACCATGCGGACGAAGTCGCGGGCAACAGCTCGTATTTCATAATATTACATAGCAGATATGTTTGTTTTCTTGGCAACATCGTCTACATTTCGCCGATCACTACGGTTTGCGTCCAATATCCCAATAGAAATTGCACGGAAAAGGGAGTTGAAGGAAAATTGGATAAAATAAAATGTGAAGATATTATTTAGAAAGTTTTTAAAAGAAAGTATTACGATATTATTCGTTATATTAATTTTATTTATTGATTCTAATAACTGTATATACCATTATTGTATGATATACATCTCTATCGGTCGTTATATCTGAATTCGCTCCCTTCTGAAGCTTATCTTTTTTTCAAATCATCCATCTATTTAATAATAGATGGATGATTGAAGACGGAATTAATATTCCATCTTCCATTATTTCTTTGCTTTCTTGTTTAGTGCATGTTTTTTAAGATGTAGTTAACATCTTAATAATATTATAAGCTAGATTTTGCCCGCGGATCCGTCCGCGTGGAATTAAAAAAAACGAAAAGAGTAATCCATGTGTTCTTCTAGACTATGCCACCTGTACCAAATATCATCGAAATCCGTTATGCCCTTTTAGGCTACAAATACCACTAAACCATTCATCTATCTAAACTTTCGCGTTTGTGATATTAGCATGTTTGGATGGATATTTGGAAGGTAGACGTCTGAACGGACCGACATGAAACTGGCATAGATAAAATTTGTCTTTTAAAACTTTGTCGCCAAGTTCTAAAACGCAACGCTATTGGTCGAAGCAAGTGATAGAGAGATTTAATCACTTTTTGACTTTTGATAACTCTGAGAACCTGGGAAACTTTGAGAACTCTGGGTGTGCCGACAGTCTGGGTGCATACTAGTAGCACAAAATTTGTTGTGATTTTTTTGTCAGCTCAATGTTTAGTTTTGGTGATGTCAATTTTTCACCTTATATAGTAGATACGTTTAAAAAAAGAAAAAAACTTGCATAATCGCTAGTATAAAATACTACCATAAATAGACTGCTAGTACTTTGTGTGTTAAAGCAAACTAGAAGCAAAACCAGTTAAAATTCATTGACATATTGAATTCAGTAGTTGTCTTGGCACACGACACCCTTGGGCTTAAACTTTGGAGTAACGTCATCATAGCTCTTCATTAATTAGTCGACTTAAACAACAAATGTTTGAACAAGGACTTTATTTATGCGTATAAAATCTTACTAATATTATAAATGCGAAAGTGATAGATAGTTTTATGTTTGTTTGACTTTGTAGCCTAAACTGCTTAACGGATTTCTATGAATTTTGGTATAGTTGTAGAGGATAGTCCGGAAGAACAAATAGGCCGCTTTTTTTTAATTCTACGCGCACACTTAGGGGAAAGCTTGTTAACATTAATTGAAATCTGTTTATCAACATTGTCACTAACTATATCAACATAGTTAAAAGGTATACACAGTTACAAGTTAAACAGACGTTTTTATGTAACGAAGTCAAACTCAAATATAAATGCGATATCTCTACTTAAGTTAGTACTTTTGATTTTGAGATTTGTTTTTAGGATGTATATAAAATTGGCTGCATCTTCGGACTGAAATTGCTTTCAAATAGATTTAAAATATTTGATTTATTTAATTTTCAATACTATTTTTAAATGTATAATTCAATGAATAAAGCTTTTAACTTCCATTATTTACGAGTGCCCCTATTTGGAAATCTGTTTACACAATGCTTTATTGTTGGAATGAAAAATGTTTTACGGGTACAGGTGTTGGATTTTTTGTGCTGTCATTTCGTTTATTTTTTAATGAAATGATAAGTACACAATGAAGTAATGATTTAATGTAACCTCGTAAAAATGTACTTTACATTATGCGCCTTCGATTAACATTACTTTAATACCAGGAAAAAAATATTGCTATTATTTTCAGACAGGCGTTTAAGTATTTTATTAGAGAAAGAGTAGTAATTAAAAGCGTGATTTATTAAAATTTGGGTTATTAAATATCTACAATAGATCCTTTGTGAATTTTATTAATTGTCCTTAAGGTGAAATCTGAAGCTTTACTCATCAAAAGATGCTTTAAAACTGTTTATTAAAAATACCAGGACAGAATTAATGTTAAACGGAGACCATTTCTATTATAGACATTTTAAAAGAGTCCTTTCTCTCCTCTTTAGATATATTAAACTCTAAAAACGAGAGTCATAATTGTCTGATAGAACGAAACGCACGATCGAATATGTTAAAAAAATGTTTGTTCACGTTTCAACCATGAAATATATTACGAGAATTTCTAAAAATCTTCTTTGCAGAATATTATTCCATTAAAGTCTACATATTTTGTTGAAAATGAAAAACAGCAACAAGGATTCGAACCAATTTTAAGTTTTCTTAGTTTTTCCATTGTAACTTCAGCTCGCTGGGATTACGTTGTAATTTTCTCTCCGTGCAATATCCATGGTATCTTTTGCCAAACCTAATCCCTCCTTACGTAGAAAATGTGTTTTACGCGCGAAAACATTTTAGAAAATCCATTAAATCTCTATATACGTTCAACATAAATAATATATCTATACTAATATAATAAAGCGTAAACACACACTACTTTGTGGCGTAGGATGTCAGCAGTTACAGCATATTTTTGAATAATTCTTTCTTTAATAAAAAACCCTACACATACATCATGCTTTAGGCTATGAATTTTCAAGATACTAAACTTAGGGGTAAATAAATTGAAAAAGAAAACATTCATGTGGGAAAGGGACCATTAACTTAAAAGAAGCAAAATTGCCATCGTTGTCATTTGTGCATTTGAAATTCAAAAGTTGACAAATGCAAACAATAAAATAGTTTTTATAATATCATGCGTATGAAGCTACCGGAAAAGCTAGTATCTTATATGCCTGTATTTTGTTTACTTTTTGACCGACTTCCCAAAAGAAGGAGGTATTCAATTCGACGGTATGTTTTTTTTCTTTTTGTAGTTATCCTATCTTTTAATTCGACCCATCTATACTTATATTATAAGGAAAGGCAAGTAAATAATTGTATTTTTGTATGTATTGTAATAACTCAAAAACTACTGTATTGATTTCAAACATTCTTTCACCGTTAGGAAGCTACTTTATTGGTGAGTAACATAAGGTTAACATTTAAATTTCACGTGGACGAAATCACAAATAACAGCTAGTGTTACATATTGTGACGGAACTCTACACAGAAGACTGCTTCTGTGTGGTCGTTATTGTTGCTGGCGTCTACCCATAATAAAAAATAATAATTCAAATTAACTACTGCCGAAATCTACACTAAGTTATTCGATTCACTTTAAGTCCCTTTACTTCAACGCGTGAAAAACTGTGTCAAAACATTTTATATCAAATAATTTGTTTGGGCAACATTAAAATTGAAACAATTTTTGTTTTAGGGAATTTATGTAAGCCTCGAGTGAAAAGGCTAATTAAAAACGTCAGGCGTCGCAGTAATTAATGTCACTCGCGTATGCTAAGCCTTGAGTTGAGCTCAACGACAACCGAATTTTAATATAAAAAACATTACAACATTTCAAACTAGTAGGCTGAAATAACATATTTAAGAACTATTTTCTGATTGTATAAAAAAAAACCTACAGAAAAGTAATATGTTTCTGTCTCGGCGGTAAAATGCACAGGATACATCATCTTCATCTCCTTATCCTACTCCCGTAGGGTCGGCGCAACAGGTTTTTGTCCTCCACATAACTATCATATGTCATCTCAGTCATCACTCCCTTTTTGATCATGTCACCTTTTATACAATCCATCCATCTCTTTCTAGGTCTACCTCTACCGATGTACACTTCCACACTCATAACTAACATTCTCCTTGTAACATGCGATTCATCCCTCCTCATAACATGCCCATACCTAACCTTTTACTCCTTACTTTCTCTACTACGGGGGCTACTCTCAAACTTCCTCTAATATACTAATTTCGTATCTTATCCAATCGTGTTACCCCACACATCCATCTTAACATTCGCATTTCTGTCACATGTAGTCTCCTTTCATCCGTTCCTTTTACTGCACAGGATACATGACATACTTTTAAAAGACTGGACAATATAAGAAAGCGGTGCTAGTGTTTAATTTTTCAATGAATTTATAGACTCAAAGATGTATAAACACAGTGAACATAAGTCAAGCTATAAGATAGCTCACTAGAGCTCCTTTGTTAATGTACAAAAGATTCTCGTGATACTGTTGTTGTTTTACAGGTTAAGTTTTCACATGTTTTCTAACAGAACTAACCGATTTAGCATCTTGACAACAAGGTTCCGGAGGCCTAATTTAAGTCCCTTTCTCTTTACCACCCTTTTCTTATAAGGAGAGGATGGGAAGGGAAAGTGAATTTAATGGTGGAGGTGATGCATAGGAAGGGGCAATGTCCTCTTTATGTGCGTCTCCTCCTCCGTCGGATAAAGGTAGGTAACGCATCTGCGACCGCGGATGTCTATGGGCAGCGGTCGCTTCGCCATTTTGGTGGATTCAGGTGGCCGCGTCCTCGTTTGCCACCTTATGTTATATAAAAAAAAAGTGGCAATAGCCTAATGGTTAGGCATTTTGTTAGGGTGCGTTCGAATCCTATTATTCGACTATTGTAGTTAACCCTGTCTTAGCAACCTTTTTTTTAAATGGAAAAATGAGATATGTTCTAAATGTAATTTGTATTTTTGCTTGTGAATAGTAAACAATGTACTTGTTCTTATCCCGTAATACCAGGTTTTAATCTTCCATCTTCTATCCATCAACTAAGTCATTCTTGATATCCTTTCTTGGATTATCCTTCTCTTTCTTACAGCAATAGCAGTGCTTCTTAAATCACGATTAAAACATGATCCAACGTACAAAAATTAAAACATATTTCCATTATAAATCAGAAATTTGATGAATTTTACATAACCTAATCGTCCCAAAGTCAGCGACGGTAATCCGAAAAGCAATTAAATGGTAGGGATTACCCGCTGACTTAGGGGCTAAGGAAACTCTGCCGTAAACTGCGTTTGCCAAAGCATCTAAATTATCATAATGCTGAATAAATGATCAATTTTAAAGCTATACTATACTGAAATCAACGAATTAAATAAATGAAAAAACTTCTAACTCATGTATCGTTTCTTTTGTACAGACAACGTTTCGGTAAATTTCAAACTTTATTTATTTACGAGCTGTTGCCCGCGACTTCGTCTGCGTGGTATTAGAAAACACGAACTATATAAATAACAAAAAGCTACGTATCCCTCGGGAACCGTAACTATACCCGGGATAAAAGTAGCCTATGTTTTCTTCCAAACTATGCACTACACCTGAGCTAAATTTCATGGAGATCCTTTCAGCCGTTTAGGCTACAAACGCTAACAAACATCCATCCATCTAAACTTTCGCATTTATAATATTAGTAACATTAGTAAGATTAGTAAGAAGGAAGAAGTAAGATTAAAAGTTTATTAATTTATTTAAATACAAACTGAACGGCAGTTTGCTGGCGACAAACACCCAAATCAGAAGAAGAAATCAATTTGAATTTAATTCATAATTAGCACAAGAGCGCCGGCAAGCGACTTTCGTGAGAACTTAGATTATTCTGAAAATAAGGATCGTTGCGACAACATTGTTTGAAGGATATGAGCTTGGTAGATCGATGATATCCGACTGAGGAGTATTGTGAATGTATTCCTTGAATTAGACTCATGGCTTGGTTAGACACATGGTCTCGAGTGATAGTGATTCTTCTTAGTAGTAATGCTAGCTCAAGCCGATTCCTTATGTAAATATATCTTGTGCTTATTCTTATATATTTACATCTATTTTAATTGTGTAAGAAATGCTTTATTAATATGTTTTTTGCAATATTTTTAGATTTATTGACAATGTTTTTATCCGTAAGGAATTTAATACTATTATATAATTTAGAGCGTCGGTGGCTTAGTGGTTTAAGCACTTGACTTGAAATCTACAGGTCTTGGTTTAAATTGTCGCCATGTACCAATGTGATTTTTGATTTTTTGAATTTCCATATGTACATAATTTACCTGACGTTCTTACAGTGAATGAAAACATCGTGATGCAACCTGCACATATCGGCGAAGAAATTCAAAGATATGTGTGAAGTCAACCAACCCGCACTTGGCCAGCATGGTTGACTATGGCGTAGTTACCACTTATAAGTGTAGGCTCCAAGCCCCTCAGTGGGAACGTATAGTGAGCTGGTGATGAGGATGATGATGATGATGATGATATAATCTAGGTATTATTTCGTTGTCCTTTCCCCGTAGTAATTGGCCGGTGGTGTACCATACTGCCCCTGGCAACCTATTAGCCAATTTATGATAATTTATGTAATTAAATATACGTTTAAAGTAACTTATTAATGTTTTAAATAAGTACGTAGTGTAGTTCTTAATGTTCACAATGAACTGCTAACGAGTGTAGACTCAAGAATTCTTGTTAAAACTTGTAATGCAAAAGTTTTTCTACAGATAATGGCTGTACTTCTGTATTAACGGCTTAAAATTATTCTATTTCTTTCTAAAAGATTGTGTCCATCCTATTACTGGCCTTTAAAAAACATTACTTGGGAGCTATAAAAATTAAAATGCTTCTTTTTCATTATTTTTAACTGCTCCTTTAAAATCAATCCTTGTTTAATTAATTCCTTCATCATCAGTTATTTCTACTGAGGGGCTAGCCTACCCTAGAGTTAAGTGAGACTTGACTATTCTCAACCTCGAGCAAATACGAGCAGGTTGCAACACGATGTCCTTCACCGTAAGATAGGTAAAAGTATGAAATACTAAAACCACATTGATTCCTGACACGAATAGAACTTAGGACTTGCATATTACATTTTACCCCCTGAGCCACCGAGGTTATTTATTAAATGTTTTATAAGATCTTTGTAAAAATAAATTATGGTCATGTTTTGTACCGCAAGGTACGTTGGGCGGTGTGAAAAATGAGATGTTGAATGTAATAAAAAGACTTAAGTAAAAACATTAATCACACAACGTGGGGGAGATTTTATGAAAGAGATCACAGATTTTAGACAACACACATTTGCTTCATTGCAACCTCGTTTATCCAGCGAAACACCGAGAATAAATGTAAAATGAAAATTGTAACACAAAAAGAAACAAATATTCCCTTAATATTTCATCAGAGAATATATTCCAAAAAGGAATAA
>NW_013524979.1:1061987-1067223 GCF_000836215.1 Papilio polytes | reverse complement strand
TCGGTGCCTACACCGAAAGTTCCCACGTGAGTTTTAGCCGTGTTATAAATAATATAGTATAATGTCTCACGAAAGTTTTAATAAGTTAATTTTTTAATGTTATTTATCGAGAGTTTCATTTAATTAAACTAACATTCTCTATAACTTTTACAAATACAACTTATTCATATTATGAATGCGAAAGTTTAGATGGATGGATGTATGGATGTTTTAAAGGTTGTAGGCTTAATGGCTAAACGAATCTCGGTGATGGCATACACGTAGAAGATAGTCTGGAAGAATACAAAGGCTACCAATTTTGTTTTTTCGAAATTCAAGCGGACGACGTCACGTACGCAAGCTAGTTTAAAATAAAATAGACTTTTCATTCTATAAATTGCTAAATCTTTGTAAACATCACTCTTTATAATTTTCATAAAAAATATGTACGTCTACGAAAAGCTTACGTCTACGAAAGCTAATTTAATTACCGTAGCGACTTGTTTGTCGTAATTACTTTTAATTTAAATATTAAAACTTTAGTGGTGGTAATGGCCCGCGTCAGCCCGCACACTCATTAATTATCAAATTGAATATTAGATTTTCCCTCGTAGCATGTGCTACGCTTTATTTTGTCGAATTGATTTATGATCTACCAACATAGTAATTAGCTTACTACATTTATCTAATACTATTTTATTATTTCTGAAGTATAAATTAGGAGCTGGAGTTACATGGAGAAGTAAAACATACAACAGAAAGGAGTGACAAACTTTAGGGGAGGCCTATGCGGTTTCTGCAACGCAATCTTTAAACCGGTGTGAAATGAATTATAAAGTCATCAATGTTAAGTTTATTATTATAATCATTATTTTATAATTTCACTAGCTGTTTGTTGAGTGCAAAATACAACCTCTTTGGCTGACAAGCAGTATGTATACATCCAAAGAGGTTGCATACTGGCCACCAAGGCAATAAGTAAAAGATAATATATAAAAAAAAGAAGTCAAGATGTAATCAAGAGAGTTTTAAGTTTTTGTATATTTTTTTGTGTAAATAAGTTAATAAAGATATGTTTGTTTTATAATAAGTGTTTTGTATTTTTGGCTGCCGCGCTGTCGGTAACAAGTTAAACACTGTTCCCGTGCGGCTTTGTCCGTATGAAATGAGAACTGTATTTTATTGTTTACATTTGTACCTTTTAATATCTAATATCTAAATTCAAATGCACAAATGATAACGAAGGCCCTGACATTGGATAAATTACCGTTACTATTGTAATCTTGCTTCTTCTTGTATTTCCGCTTGTAGATTTTTTTCATTTCATTTATCCCGTAGTTTATTAGAGTGAAAATATATAGCTTAAAGCGTGTCTTAATTGTAGGACTTTTTATTTAAACAAGAATTACTATGAAGAAGTGTTTGCTTACGATTTATTATATTAGCATAGGTATAGATTAATTAAAAATTTAAATTATAATAAAGCAACTTTATCTCGTGACAGACCCCATGGGATTAAAAAATGTAGAAGTTGACTTGTTGAGAATCCAACCCAAACGTGGTAAGAAACCAGTATTTTATTAACATTACATTTATTGAGAATATTTGTATTTTATATTAAATTAGTCGTGAAAACTCTTTTGTTATCGGTTGTAGATAATTACAATATCATTTTCTGCTTTTGGAAAAAAAACTCGTTTCCAATAGTTATCACAACATGAAATACGATTCTCAAGGGAAATCATTGGTCTCTCTCACCAAAGCGATTTCAGTATAATCTTTCGATGGAAGATCTCGAAAATCTGCCGCAACAATATCTAGATAAGTATTTGTAAATAACTCAACATTACGTAGAAAATACGAAACACGATATATTTACGTTACAAAGGGAAAATAATTCTTTTTAATGAAACAAGGAAAAGAAACACCGAATGTTAAACAAAGGAGAAAAGGCTTGTATGCTTGTTAAGGTGAGTACAGACTGACATTACGAGATGTAATTCGCATAGCTGTTGTTTACTGCTCTCTAAACACACAATATTTTTTTTTATATATAATAAGGTGGCAAACGAGCAAGCGGCCACCTAAATCCGCCAAAATGGCGAAGCGACCGCTGCCCATAGACATCCGCAATCACAGATACGTTGCCTAACCTAAATCGACAGAGGAGGAGACGCACATAAAGAGGATATTTCCCCTTCCTATGCGCCTCCTCCACCGTCAAATCCACTTTCCCATCCAATCCTTTCCTTATAAGAAAAGAGTGGAACGGAAAAGGGACTTAAGTTGGGCTTCCGGCACCACACTCATCTGACGAAACGCGGAATTGCACCCAATTCACGCCTGTCTTCTGTGTGGTCGTGGTATTGCACCGGGCAAGCCGACCCATTGGTGAAAAGATGTTAAAGCGGGCTTTGCAACTGTTGAATTATGCTCTTATTTTTGAATGGAATTGACAATATGCTCGCAGTGTAACACGTTCGATAACACCCAGTAAAGATCTGTAACCGGCTCTGAATAGTTACCGAAGTTACGAGGTGTAAGTAATTATTGTAAGTATATACTACGTAATTAATGTATACTCGCCGTGTAAAATTTCATCACACCGGAACATAGATATGTACGCACCTTTATACGGCTACTTCCACTTAAAAGACGAAATAAACATGCCCTGTTAAGGAAATCGTAATATTCTGGAGTATAAGACCTCTCTTGTATTAATTATTTTTTTTTAAATTACAGTTTTCTTACCTATGGGAGACTTATCAAGTAACAATAAAGTACTACAATCAAACAAGTAGTACAAAAACGTACACTTAAAATTCTCGTAACACAATGACTATAGCCCATAGAGACCATTTGCTTATTCGTTGTCTACCTTTAATCGATAGAGGAGACGCACAGAAAAAGTATATTCCTTCGCTATGAGTTCTTGAAATATTTTATAATGCGTCTAGATAGCAAACGGTCAAAAAGACCAACCATTACGAAGATATATGGCGACAATCGAACGAGCTCTTCAAATATTTGAAGCGCAATCCGACCGAAGACCCGTTTATCGAACTTTCAATTTATTTTTTGTTTAATACGCATGTTTTATAAATAAAACAAACAGTTAGCGAAAAAAATATTCTAAATCCATGAAATGTTGAGGTGTACTCCGATAAGAGATAGTATTATTAAAACAGACAAAGCAGTTAATGTTAAAAACTTGTTCAGAGCCATCTATCGGTTATTTACGGTAAACTATTTTAATTCCACACTAGTATTTTTATTTACTCCTCGGTAAGTGAATCCTGTCATTCGCGGTAGTTCATCAGAATATTAAAGTTAGCATCGTTGCTAACTTCGTATCAATCTCTGGCTTCGTCGTAGTTTTATTTACTTTTACGAACGCCGACTGAAAAGGCCTAATTGGAAATACCGCGGAGTTGTCGCAATCAATGTGATTCGTGTGAAATTCCGGAATTAAACACTACGGCAAATTAATGTTTGCCTTCCTTAACTGTCACTAATTGTAAAGCAAACTATTTACATCTGTTTTAGTAAAACTAATGGAATCGAAAGGCAGATATTTTACTCTTACTAATATTATAAATGCGAAAGTTTAGATGTATGTTTGTTAGAATTTGTAGCCTAAACTTCTGAACGGATCTCGAAAATTTGGCATATATGTAGAAGGTAGCCTGGACGAATAGGCCACGTATTTTTGTGTCTTTATTTAAATTCCACGCTGACAGAATGGCGAGGGCAAGCTAGTTTAACAATGAGAAATAATCGGTAGGACAAACGTAAAGTGTTGTTAATCAAAAACATTGGAAATACTATTTATTTGTTTTATTTTAATAGAAAAAAATGTATCCGTTGCCTTTGAATGCCAAGTTCAAATTCTACAAGATCAAAGGCAGGTAAAAGTAAATCATACATTAGTCAATATCATTTTTTAAGCAATTAAACTTCATTCTGTTTCCAATAAATGAATAAGCATAGTATCTAATATCTCCATAAGCATATTCTTATGTTGTTTGCGCAACACACAACTATCTTATTGCTTATTTGTAAACATTTTGTATCGTTACAAGGTACGGCAATTCTGTAATAGAACACCGCGAATTTCTCCAACTGTAGATCGCTTTTGTATACGACAAATACGAGATTATAAGAGACAGGTCATTAGCTTCGTGTTCTATTGCAACAGGGTAGTAGAGAAACAGTACAGCAATAAGACGTATTAATTAGTTAAATCCAACAATGTCACACGCGAGAGAAACTTACTAACTCTAGGGAATCGTATATGTACTACAACCAATCAACTTTATAATTGAACTGTTATTAATCTATATCTATCTATACTATTATAATAAAGCGTAAACACACACTTCTTTGTTGCCTGAGATCTCAACAATTACAGCACATTTTTAAATAATTATTTTTTTTAATGAAAAGCCCTACACTTACGTCACGCATATTTTCACGACAATGAACTTAGCGTGGGAAAGAGATCTTAAGTTGTTGCCAGTATCAAGAAAGCAGGATTGCTAAGGTTTGTCATGTCATGTTATTTTGACATTTGCTATTGATAATTTGACAAATGTAAACAATAAAATAAAGTTTTCATAATTCCATGCGGATGAAGCCGCACGGGAACAGCTAGTGTGTTAATAATTATGTATTTCTTTTCTTTCTATAGTTAAACAGAATCGCGTGATTTCTCGTTAGCTATAAATATATCGTTCCCTTTCGATTGCGAGGCGATTGATTGATCGAGGTGTTTCCTCCAACTTGCCGGCTTCCAGTAAATGTTACAACTAATTAATTAATTGGACATACCTAATTTACGTCTTTACATCTGAATTTACTTAAATAGATGATTTAAAACAATTTATACATGCATTTGTATTATAAACTAACTCTGTCGATTCTCTTGACTTAAGTAAAAATGGTATATACTCGTAGAAGTTTATAGTCTTTAAATTTAATGAAACAAAAATCTCAATAAATGGATTTGACGATGGAGGACACCCATAGGAAGGAGAAATGTACTCTTATATGCGTCTCCTCCTCCGTCAATTAAGGGTAAGCAACGCATTAATAATTGCGGATGTTTATAGGCAGCGGTCGCTTTCCATTTCGGTGGCAGGTAGCCGCGTGCTCGTTCGTCACCTTAAGATAAAGATAAAGATAAAGATAGCTTTATTTCCCTTATGATTACATTTTTTGTTTACATATTTACACTTATACTAAAAAAAAAAACACT
>NW_013524979.1:1055584-1061603 GCF_000836215.1 Papilio polytes | reverse complement strand
TATCACACTTACATATTACAGCCAGTATATCTTAATTGGAGATTCAACCTTCTTATCAATCCACAACAAGTATGATATGATGTTACTCTGTGATAACGTAGCTTTTTAATGGTGAAAGATTTTCTGTAATCGGCCCAGTAGTTTCTGAGTTATTTAAATACTAGCTTTCGCCCGCGACTCCGTTCGCGTGGAATTTAAAAAAATAAAACTTAGTAGCCTATGTGTTCTTCCAGATTATCCTCTACATTTTTTACAAATTACATCGAAATTCGTTTATCCGTTTAGGCTACAAACTCTAACAAACATCTATCTAAACTTTCGCATTTATAATAATAGCATGATGTTATTCAGTGATAATATAGCTTTTTAATGATGAAAGGTTTTCTGTATTCGGCCAAATAGTTTTTGAGATATTTCCATGTATACAAAATACAAATCTTTTCACTATAATATGTTAGTATAGATTAACTGTAAAGATAAACTATGTGCAGAAATATCTTAGAGTACTCTAGGTCTGGGAGTGCGTCGGAGCAGCGTAGGAGCGTAGAAATATTGACTTGTTGCCGTAGTTAATTAAGGGTATATTGTCTTTTTCTAGGATAAAGGAAATGAAAAGTGTACAGTCATATGCATACGATTATAAAATCATTAAAGGTAAAAAGTGACTTGATCCTTCGAGTCAGATTTTTTAAACAAATTTTTGTCTCTCCTAAGATAACGTTAAATCAATACTAATATTATAAGAGAAAACGTTTGTTTTTTACCTGTATTAAAATAAATCAAAAATATTGAGCATATTTCAGTATTTCTTTCACCGTTAAAAGCTATGATATCACTGAGTTACATAGGATATATTTCTTTTTTTTTTAATTCCACGCAGACGGCATCGCGAGTTACAGCTAGTTTTTAATATAAATGATCGTAAAGTGAAGCTCTTATGGTAATGAAAATTTAACCAACGATGTGATTAAGGTATTTAAGGGAACATTCACGAGTCATTAATTTCGTCAAAAGTTACCTTACGTCGTTTACTAAGGATGTTTGCCTTTGTAAGCTACGCGTTGAATAAATAATTTAATATATTAAATTCCTATATTATGTCAACGTAAGTATCTGGTCTCTATACATATAATAAAAATTATGTAGGAGCTACGCTCGCTATTTTGTCGAATCCTTTGCCAAAAAAATGGTGTGTACTTTGTCTAGCTAATTCGATTTGCTAAGCAACGATCACGTCGTCATCATCATCATCTTTCTCCTTATCCTCTCCCGTAGGGTCGCAACAGCTTTTTGTCCTCCACAGGACTATCATACGTCATCTCAGTCATCATTCCCTTTTTGATCATGTCACCTTTTATGTAATCCATCCATCTCTTTCTAGGTCTACCTCTACCGGTGTACCTCCACACTCATAACTAATGTTCTCCTTGTAACATGCGATTCATCCCTCCGTATAACGTGCCCAAACCTTTTACTCCTTACGATCACGTGCCGTTTCTAATGTGAATGTCAGCTCCATACATTTTTTTCGTTTCTAAAAGCTATATCAAAAATCCAATGTTACTGTGGACATTTATCTAATTATTATAGAGGAAAGATTTGTATTTTTTGTTTTTATGTATGTAATGAAACGACTTAAACTCGTTGCAAAATAATCGATAATCGCACAAGAGTTGTGCGATAGTTTAGTTGTGCGCCCGTTCTTATAAAACATTAAGGACATCTCCTTTATCTATATTTAGTTCGCAGTTCTATATTTTATTCAAATATTAAGAGATATTTCCAATTCTGTGAAATAGTTGCAGTAGTAATTTTTGTGATATACGCTCCGTGTGGGTGCTAAGTTTTGATTTATGTCCCTAATAGGCTTATAAATTTCAACATAGAGTATATTTTATTGAGCTGACATTATTTTTTACTAAATAAGTACGCTAAATATATTGTTGCATGAATCAACACTCTGACCTTATTATCAGATCTTATTTTAATAAAAAGCCCTACACTTACGTCACATTTTAGGCTATATATTTTCACGTTATTAAACTTAGGGGGTAAATAAACTACAAGTTGCTAACATTAAGGAAGCAAGGTTATTATGGTAACGGTAATTGTTACATTTTCAATTGAGAATTTGACAAATGTAAACAATAAAATAAAGTTATTTTAATTTCAAGCGGATGAATCCGCACGGGAACAGCTAGTAAGAAATAATGTTGAAAATCACAATTACATATTATCACAATTACCATTCGATTTCTAACTAAACAGTGTGTAACTATATTTTGACGTATTCAGTACATGTATTTAACAATTCCCAGCAAAATGTTTAAAATAGATTGTTTATAGATGGCGTTGGCGATAGGTTATACAGTAATCGTGATTTACTATCTAACATTCCGCAGGCGTGGGCTGTATTGTTTGCTATATGCCTTTGACTTTTTAGAGACAAGACCTGTCTTGCGAACAAATTCCTCTTTGTCAAATAAAACAAGCAATAAGTTCTTCTTTTGCTTGTGTGCTCGTTTTGTGTAACTGTTTTAAGTCAGTTTACGTTCATAAAGACGTTTCAAATTTACTTTTAAGACACCTTTGACTAAACTGTCATACAACTGTTTTGCGGTTGTCGATTGTTTTTCAACCATTCAACTGTTTAGCTGCACAATTAAAAATCGAATGCTCGTAGTATGAACACATAAGAAAGATGTGAGGAATCAAAACGAGATTAAATGTGCGATATTTTAGTCGAAGGAGTGCGCAGTTAGCATGACAAGTACGTGTCTTAATTCACGGAAAGTATCAGAGTTTATTTCGTAAAACAGCTCTTTCCTTCGTCCATTTCTTTATAGTCAAAGTTGTATTCATACTTCGGGCGTATATAACTTTCGCACCAATAGACAATGCAAACAATGAGTTTGCCCTTTATTGATATTAAGGGAACAAATTTGTTGGTATACTTTACGAAGTTATTAAATTAATTATACCAAGCAGTGAACCTCGTTCATTTATTGTTTTTTTGTTATCCCTTGTGACGTAGGCTACATAAAAAAAATGTAGCCTATGTTACTCGGTGATAACGTTACTTTTTAAATCGCAGTGATTTTTTAGTTATGATAATAATAAAGATTCTTTATTGAATAATCATTGTTTACAAGATCAATATCGCTGTGGCTCCTTAACTAGGAAATCCTGTGCTTAAGGAGCCAATGCCTTCCCTTTCAGGTACATTTAACAACAGAAAGAAGCCATATAAATTACAAAAACAAAATAAATAGATAAAAAGTTATGTATCGAACTTAAAAAAAATAAAAATTATAACATAAGTATAATATAACATTGGTAGAGCCTGCTTTAACATCTTCGCACGAATAGGCCGGCTCACTCGGTGTAATACCACGACCACACAGAAAACAGGCATGAAGTGGAAGCAATTTCGCGTTTCGTCTGATGAGTGTGGTGCCGGAGGCCTAATTTTAGTCCATTTCCCTTTCCAACCATTTCTTAAGAGGAGAGGGTCGGGAGGAAAAGTGGATTTGACGGTGGGGAGACGCATAGGAAGGGGAAATGTCCTCTTTAGGTGCGTCTCCTCCTCCGTCATTGAAGGGTAGGCAACGCATCTACAATTGCGGATGTTTATGGGCAGCGGTCGCTTTCCATTTCGGTGGATTCAGGTGGCCGCTTTCTCGTTTGCCACCTTATATTATAAAAAAAAATTAGATAAAAAAACCATGTATATAATCTTATGTCAAGTTGTTTAAAAATTAAACATAAATGAATGTAAACAAACATAGTATCAAATTAAATTATATCTCAATTTTAACTTTTCGGCAATTTACATCAGATCAGGTCGCGAAATATCTATTTCATTTGCGTAATCATAAAAAAAACTTAAGTGGCCATCAAAAAGACATCTAACTCACAGTGTCATTCCAACTTTTCAAATTAAACAGAAAAGAAAATTCAAATTGAAACAAACAAGAACAAACGATACTGGAATATATTTCAGACTAGCTTTTGCCCGCGACCCCGTCTGCGTGGAATTATGTGTTTTTCAAGACTATCCTCTACATCTATAGCAAATTTCATCTAAATCCATTCAGCAGTTTATGCTACAAACTCTAACAAATATCCATCCATGTAAATTTTCTCATTTATAGTATTAGTATGATATTCTGTTACTTTTAAAAAACTGAAGGTTATTTTTAAAGGCAATAGCTTTGACTAAATTATTCCTGTCAAAGTTATCTTTAAATATAATTGCTTAAAAATTTATAACTGTACTAATGTTATAAAGAGGAAAGATTTGTATTTTTATGTATTGAAATAACTCAAAAACTACTGGGCCGATTTTAAAAAATCTTTCACCGTTAGAAAGGTAATTTAACCATGAGTAACATATATAATTTCACTAGTGCGGAGTCGCAAGCAACGGTTAGGTTTCAATAAAAAACTATACATTTACGGTAACAAGGAGTATAAGAATCTTAGTACAAGGGCGCTTCTATCGAATTCTCTATTACATCACTTTCTAATGTCTGACGATAAATGAGATTCATATATAATCATGATAAATCGTTTTTTTTTTCATAATAAAAATCGATCGAAATCGATTTGATAGTCCATTTGAGGCCGTTTTTTCCTATCCATTTCGGTGAAACATCATTTATGCATAACTAGGTTAAACTGCATAACATTCGATCTTAAGTGGGAAGGGAATTTGATTCCTTGTACAAGCTTGTCTCTTCCCTTTTTCATAAATAAAAACCTAATTTCTGTGATCTCTTAAACATACAAAGTACAAAAGCTGTATAATATTTCTTGAGACGACCTTTTTAATATTACTTTCTCTAACAGATCCGAACTTCCGGTGAAGGGTTATGGGTTAGATTAAAACGGAGAGATCCCTTGATCCCTTACTTTCAATAGATTAATGCGGCTCGTTAAGATCAATAAAACTATTTACGTAACAAATGTTCTTGTCATTTTATACTCAACGATAGATATTAAGAGCGTCGGTGGCTCAGTGGTTTAAGAACTTGACTTGTGATGCAACAGTGGTAGAGCCCGCTTTTCGTCTGTGTGTGGTGCCGGAGGCCCCATTTTAGTCCCTTTCCCGTCCCACCTTTTTCTTTAAGAGAAGGATGGATGGAAAAGTGGATTTGTCGGTGGAGGAGACGCGTAGGATGGGGAAATATCCTATTTATGTGCTTCTCCTTCTTCGTCGAATTAGGGTAAGCAACGCATCTGCAATTGCGGATGTCTATGGGCAGCGGTCGCTTCGCCATTTTGGCGGATTTAGGTGGCCGCTTGCTCATTTGCCACCTTTTTGTATAAAAAAAATCTATAAGTCTTGGGTTTGAATCCCGCCATGTACCAATGTGATTTTCAATTTTTCGAATTTACATATTTATATAATGTATCCGAAACCTACACATATCGGCGAAGAAATTCAAAGATATGTGTGAAGTCAACAAACCCACACTTGGCCAGCGTGGTTGACTATGGCCTAGTCATCCCTTACTTAGGGTATGCTCCGAGCCCCTCGATAGGGACGTATAGTAAGCTGGTGATGTGATGCGATAGATATTAAAGCTATATGCATTAGAAGAAATACACATTACACGTTTAAAGCGACAGAGATTGTTCCATCCTTTCAGTTCCAGCGGAACCAGGTGCTTCACACCTGGAGATAAAATATTATGGTCTATTCATTTCTTATTCGAACTGTATCGAGATACGTACCAGCTGTTTTAGACCTGGTTTCGCATTCAACGTGTTAAAAAAACATCTAAACTCATAGACATAGAGGAGTAGGCAGAGCTACGAACCTCGTTTGTGTGGCCCTGGCACATTTTTTTCGGAACACAATTCTCACGCTCGTAATCCGGAGGTATAAACAGAGACGGAACTTTTTTTTCATTTAATATAGTAAGTTTTAATTAATAATATTCTTTTACGTTTTTTGTACAATTTCAGATATGACGGCTGATAGAGATGTATGGAAGAGCAGCACATACTGTGC
>NW_013524979.1:1050385-1055200 GCF_000836215.1 Papilio polytes | reverse complement strand
GATACTCGACATAGCAAGTGACATGGTTGCCCATTTTCAATACTCGAGACAATAAACCTCCATCCTGTACTAATTACACCTATTGAGTTCCCGTTTATTTATATAGGCTGACCTAGATTCAGACGTAACATAAACACTAGCTGTTCCCGTGCGGAATCATCCGCATGTTAAAAATTCATTTTATTGTTTACATTTCGTAAAATTGTCCATAACAAATATGATAATGCAAATGATCAAATATATAAAGGCTTTAGCCGTTGGATAAGAATTACCGTTAGCATGTCAATCTTACTTATTTGCTATTTTCTTGTATTTTTTGTCCCTATCTTAGATGATTTTTTTTACCATACAATGTGTTCGCCCCTAAATTAAATATCATGTAAATATAGCCTATAGCGTGTCGTAAGTGTAGGGCTATTAATTAAAAAAGAATTATTCAAATACATAATGTGATTGCTGACATCCCACATATAACTAAGAAATGTGAATTTACGATTTATTAGATACCAGCTGTTCTAGTGTGGCTTCATCCGCATGAAATGATGAAAAAAACATTTTATTGTTTTCATGTGTCAAATTATCAATTGCAAATGTCAAAATGTCATGACGCTGACAAACTTTTTTTTTTTTATAACATAAGATGGCAAACGAACAAGCGGCCACCTGAATCCGTCAAAATGGCGAAGCGACCGCTGCCCATAGACATCTGCAATTGCAGATGCGTCGCCTACCCTTATCCGACGGAGGAGGAGACGCACATAAAGAGGATATTTCCTCTACATATGCATCTCCTTCATCGTCAAATCCACTTCCCCTTCCCATCGTCTCATAAGAAAAGGGTGGTAAAAAGAAAAGGACTTAAATTAGGCCTCCGGCACCACACTCATCAGACGAAACACGGCATTGGTTCCATTTCACGTCTGTCTTCTGTGTGGCCGTGGCGTACCGGCCCATTCGTGCTAAGATGTTAAAGCGGGCACTACCACTGTTAAAACTATGGCAATCTTGCTTTCTTGATGTTGGCAGCAACTTTTGGTCTCTTTCTCACCTTAGGGTTTTTATCCGAAATATTTACCCTCTAAGTTCAATTGCGTGAAAATATATAGCCTAAAGCGTTAGGTAAGTATAGGGCTTTTTATTAAATAGTTATTAAAAAATATTCTGTAATTGCTGACATCTTAGGCAACAAAAAAGTGTGTGTTTACGCTTTATTATAATAGTATAGATATAGATAAATATATGTGTGTAGATTGTACTATCAACAAGTATGTACTCTTATGTAGAAACGTTAGTACTAGAAAGATTAAATTGATCGAAGCTGAACATTGATTCTTTGTTTACTTGCGCATATCTTACTTCTTACTAATATTGTAAATGCGAAAGTTTTAATGGATGGATGGATGGATGTTTGTTAGAGTTTGTGGCCTAATCAGCTGAACGGATTTCGATGAAATTTGGCATAGACGTAGAGGATAGTCTGGAAGAACACATAGGCTTCTCAGTTTTGATTTTTTTTAATTCCAAGCGGACGAGTCGCGGGCGAAAGCTAGTTTTTTCTTAAATGAAATCAATAATCAGAAATTAAACAGATCCTAAAATAAATGTTAGTAAATAATCGGATTCTTTCATTAAAAATCACGTTATCGAATCAAGCTTACAAATTGGAAACCATAAAAGTTTTGTAAATGAATTCTAGTTACGGCGACTAAATTTTTATTTCTCAGAATATTAAAACAGACATTTAGTTGAATCCCACTAACTTAAGACTGGCTTAAAAATCATATTTAGTTATGGCGAAAAACGCCAATGAAGTACTACGGAAAGACTTTTGACGTAATTGTAATAGGTAATTTTTTCCGACATGGGTAGGAAATTAAAGTCCCCGTTTGCAACAACGTAAATTGTCCAGCTTGTTAGACTTGTGCTAAGTAGCAAAGGAATAAAGATCAAGTGGAGGATTTCCGTGATCCCTTGCCTAACGAACCCGTTGACTTAAGCGGTTCATTTGTTAACGTCAGCCGACCGTTCATATCTTGAACGTGTTCAGATTCCGGCCACTTTGACCTATTATTGAATATCTTTATTTGTTACGGCATAAATCTGTTTAAATTGAATTATTATATTTAAATATATTTAATTCTAAATTTTTGTATCAATTAATCTTAATTAATTATGAATTGTAAAAAAACATCCTTACTAAAATTTCCTGGTACTTCAAATGTTAGTAGTTACTACCATATATTACTAGTACAAAATAACTTAACTTAGTTACTAATTGTTTATAGTTATTTTTTATTAATTTATATGTCAAATTTAATTGGTATACTAAAATTTTCTATTTCTAAATATTAATATTTACCCCAGAGCACAGAATCTTAATGAAAATGTGGCTAGTCTTTCATGTAAAAATGTTATATTAAAATGTAGAACTTTTCATATTGTATTATATTGTCGATTGATAGAATATAGCAATTCAACATTGGTAGCCGCTAGCAACAGATTAGAGGGTGTTAACACAGGAAGTAATCAAGGCCTGTCTGCTGACACGGACGGCGAGACAAGTGCCCTGAACCGATCATTGCAAATTGAGATGAGGTTTGATTTCGCTAGATGACAATTTGATTACCAACACCCAACGGAGACAGTGCGTCAAAGAAATTTATAAAGTTAATATATACATTAAGATAGATAACTGAAGAGTTTGTTGGTTTGTCCAAATCAACAATAATCTGCAACTTCTTAGTTGATATCAGAAATGCGAACGTGTAGATGTATGGATGGATGTTTGTTAAAGTTTGTAGCCTAAACTGCTAAAAGTATCTAGATGAAATTTGGCATAGATATAGAGAATAGTCTGGAAGAACACATAGGCTACTTACATTTGATGTTTTTAATTCCACACGGGTAGAGTCGCGGGCGAAAGCATACATAAAAATGTCGTTTTCTCGGTTTTATTAGAGTGAATGAGTAAGATGAGAATATTTTTTTTTTTATAACATAAGGTGGCGAACGAGCAAGCGGCCACCTGAAGCCGCCATAATGGCGAAGCTACCGCTGCCCATAGACATCCACGCTCGCAGATGCGTTGCCTACCCGTATCCGACGGAGGAGGACACGCACATAAAGAGGATGTTGCCCCTTCCGATGCATCTCCTCCACCTTCAAATCCACTTCCCCTTCCCATCCTCTCCTCATAAGAAAAGGCTGGTAAAGAGGAAGGGACTTAAATAAGGTCTCCGGCACCACACTCATCAGACGAAACACGGAATTGCTTTCATTTCACGCCAGACTTCTGTGTGGTCGTGGTATTACACCGGGCGTGCCGGCCCATTCGTGCTAAGATGTTAAAGCGGGCACTGCCACTGTCAAATATACTTGAGTATTTCGGTTACTTATTTGTAATTATCATCATCACGTCATATGACAAAGTTCTAAGTGACTCATACTTTGGTGGTTGACATTCAACAAATTAGATTTCAAGAAACTTCGTTGCTTGGAAGTTTCAGCGTATCTCCAGCGATATCAAATGCATAATCTATGTTAAGATACAGATGTCACTAACGATCTCTAGAGATTACTATTCTAAAGTTGTCTAAATTATATTTTTGTTAACTGTAAATTTTTAATGTTCCAATATTGTTTGCAACCGCACATGCAACAACGATAAAACGACTTTAAAAGCTCTCTTCGAACGACAGTAGCGTGTAATATGACCCGCCATAAGCAGATGGTTTTCCCAAAGGTCGCAGCCGGTCGACGCTCTTTGCACCTTCACGAACACTTCAAATGCTCACTTAGTCCATGCAGCTGTTAAAATGTTTAATCCCTTGTTTTGTTTTATGTTAAGAAATTATATTGTCAATTTAAAAGATATCTTACTAATATTATAAATGTGAAAGTTTAGATGGATGAATGTTTGTTAGAGTTTGTAGCCTAAACGGCTGAACGGATTTCGATGTAATTTGGTATAGATGTGGGGTATAGTCTGGAAGAACATATGGGGTACTCACTTTTGTTTTTTTTAATTCCGTGCAGACGGAGTCGCGGGCGAAAGCTAGTAATATAATAATGTACAGTAAAATCTGGCATTATCAAATTAAAAATTATAGTCAGATTTATTGTCTTTAAAAATATGAAACGTAAAATGTTATACATTATTTATGTCGTTCGTCTTTTGAAATCTATAACTCACCGAGACACTTTCGAGGTAGAGACTAGAAGGACTACCCTAAAGGTGTTACCGCAACTGGTTTACGAGTTTCGACGCTTCGTCGTGTTAATTTTTTATTACTGTCTGTGTTTTAGCAAACTTTATATAGAAAGTAGCAAAACATTTTTAACAATGCATTGAATTTAATATCAAAAATCTTGTCTACAGTTAAACACAACAAACTGTTTCTAATAATTCTATGGAGAAATCTATTACCAACATTCTAACACTAATAAATAAAAATTATTTCTATAAAGAAATATTCTTTACCCAAAATACAGCCTTTCAGCTGAACCTTTTGACATGAACGATTTACCACAATTCAGTAACGCTACAAAGAAATTTTCCAAATAATTAGAGAAATTAAGAGATCAAAGATATACGTTCATATTTACCGATTAATTATTATTTATTGAATGCGATATTATTTTTAGGAGGAAAATCTTGTTTTATTTCTGTATTTGTAATTTTGTAGACATTTCTTGCTTTTAATTATTTTTTATAATATAAGGTGGTAAACGAGCAAGCGGCCACCTGAATCCACCGAAATGGAAAGCGACCGCCGCCCACAAACATCCGCAATGGGGATGTTTCCTAATTTTTGG
>NW_013524979.1:1049947-1050139 GCF_000836215.1 Papilio polytes | reverse complement strand
GCACATTAAGACGAAATTTTCCCTTCCTATGCGTCTCCTCCGCCGTCAAATTCACTTTTCCTTCCCATTCTTTCCTCTCAAGAAAAGGGTGGAAAGAGAAAGGGACAAAAATTAGGCCTCCGGAGCACACTCATCAGACGAAAAGCGGAATTGCTTCCACTTCACGCCTGTTTTTTCTGTGCTCGTGGTATT
>NW_013524979.1:1011211-1049890 GCF_000836215.1 Papilio polytes | reverse complement strand
AAGTTACGTCTGTTTTATTTTAAACCACTTAGCGTAGTTCTTAAATTTCTTATAACAGAAAAAAAACGTTGTTTCATTTTTTCTTTGATTAAGAAAATATTAAAAAATACATTCGTAAGCCATAATTTATTTCTAAGTATAGTGTGGCTTGAAATAAAAGGGCGAGGCCATTCTTATTGGCATCTAAAAACCTTGTTTACATTGCTTTTATGATAATTATTTGTGAGCTCGCGTGAATTCGCCACGTTACGGACAAATTAATTCTGAAATCAGATATTAAACAATATTTAGTAGACAATGACATGCAATAAAAAAACAAATGACCATATTATACTCTCTTAGAGAGTTTTTAGACCGGGAAGAAATGCAACTCTAATTGGTTGCAATTTTTTGTTCGACCTTACCTATGGCACAATTTAAAAAAAATATGTTTACTTATGTTGTGCTGTATACATCAGTCTTTTCTTCCTTACCCAATAGATAATTTTGAAAATACGTTTTTTTCCTTTAATCTACGTTCAATTTACTACCCGTTTCAATTTATGGTATTTAAAAATAATCGTGCATTTAAGGGTTTAGTCAGAAAAACAACTTGAACAAGTTAAATATAATCCTCGATTAATTTATTATATACAAATTGCTTAATGTAAACAGGAAATTGTTAAGCAAGCTGAGAAAGTCGTTTTCATCTAATTATATTAAAAATATCCTCTAAACGTTATATAAACATTGTACATAACATTCCAATTAAGGCTATTTTTAACCGCTTTTAATATAGTATTGACAGAGTTCTCACAACTTTCGAGAGCTTTTTGTCTTTCGATACCACTCGAGCTTATGTACCGATTGGGAAAGTTACATCCGTGCTTCAATAATTTATTTAGCATTGTTATTTGGTACTTGGAAAAATCAGGGAACATATGGGACTATGGACCGAATACTGAAACTGTATTTAAATACGAGTATGTAACAACAAATCTATTTATTAATTTGGACATCTATCAGATTTTATGCCGAGTTTCCAAAGCGAAGTATTAAAGATTCATTTCAATATTTGGCCGTTAAACTCCAAATTATGATTCTCAACTATTTTAAAAATGGCATTCAACTAGCTATCGGCCGCGGCTTCGACCGCGTAGAATAAAATAAAATCAAAATTATGTAGCCTAAGTTCTTTTAGACTGCTCTATATCTAGATACCAAATTTTATGGAGGTCCGTTTAGACAGGAAACTTTGACAATGAATCTTTCACCCGCGACTCCGTCCGCTTGGAATAAATAAAAAACAAAAGTAAATAGCCTATGTGTTCTTCCTGACTTTCCATTAATGCCAAATTCATTTAGATCTGTTCAGCCATTTAGGCTACAAATTCTAACAAACATCCATCTAAACTTTCGCCTTTATAATATTAGTAAGAAAAGATATAATAAATTGTAAATACTCCGCGTCTAATTCAACCCAAAAATATATCGATAAATACTACAAGGCTGGTTAAATTGGACATAATATTTTCTATCAACAAAAACTCATTTCGTTGCGACTAAATATTTTGATATCACAAATAATGTTTGTTTGAACACGACTGAAGCGTGTAGAAATTGAGCAAATATATTCAACTACATATTTCCGCTCAGTTATAATAAAGATAGTAATTTGTGGATTTCCTTTACGTGTAGAATCAGTAAGATATTTTTCGATGAACCAAAATCTATCAGAACATCTCACGATGTACAAAAATCGTAAACTCTAATGTTCAAATTGTCTACGTCAAATTTAGTTAAAAAATATATTTCAGAATTCGTGTTTCAAAGGTGTAATAAATCCGAATTTAATCGAAAAACTGTGAATTCTGAGTAAACGACGAAATCTTCACTCTCAGTCGGTGGGATCATGGTCATAGCTTAAAAACTAAAAAAAAAACAAATAGGATTTTAAAGAAAAGGATGAATATGATAGAAAATGTATGAGAGGCTGTTTAATAAAATTACAATAGCTAACAATTAAGTAATAAAATTAGTCAGTGAAATAAGTTAGTTTGTTTCTATGTTTGGTTAAAAATCAGATAGTTTTGAAAGTATACCTTTCTATTATCATACTAAACATACTAATATTATAAATGCAAAAGTTTAGATGGATGGATGTTTGTAAGACTTTGTAGCCTAAATGGCTGAATGGATCGCTATGAAATTTGGCATAGATGTAGAGAATAGTATGGAAGAACACATAGGCTATTCATTATTTTTCATTCTACGCGGACGGAGTCGCGGGCGAAAGCTAGTAATGTTGTAAAGAGGAAAGGTTTTTATTTTTGTATGTATTGAAATAACTTAGAAACTACTGAGCCAATTTTAAAGAATCTGACACCATTAAAAAGCTAAGTTATCATCGAGTAACATAGGCTATATTTTTTTAATTTCATGACGAAGTCGCAACAGCTTGCATTTTATATAGTGAATACACAATATTTATCCATTCCCAAATGTCTGTTACAGGCATATATTTTCCCCGGCTATACCTCACACGTACATTTCGAGGTGATGGACCAACACATTCGTAATCTTGGGCCGTGATGGCGCAGAATCGTCTGAAATCACTGACACAAGCGTCTGAAACCACTCTCACACTAAGAAATATCCATCTGTATACAAACACAGACAGTGTAACTGTACGCACACATACAAAATCCTATCCCTGGTAATGCTGTGTACGTTAGTTACTCGTAGAAATTCGAGGAGTCTGGACGTATTTGATGCGTATATTTCGAAAGTATCGCGTGAGTGAAACGGGGCGATTTTTTTATATTCGAGTGTGAAACTTTCAGTGAGACGGTATAAATGTGGCTATGTGAAAATGATTTTTTATGTAAGTTAAATATTTGAGTGTTAAGTGAAAGTGTTTGAAACACATTGAACGAGTGGATTTTAAACTCTTGTGTGAAAATTGAATGGTGAATATTTCGTCAGGTAAGTTTTAAATTTTATCAATTCATTAAAAACTTAAAAAAATCATACGTTATTGTACAATTTTATTAACTTAATAAAATTTTTTGGACGATTATTTTTGCGTATTAGACGAAATTCAAATTAGATTTTTTTAAAGACGTCAATTTTTTTTCTATATTAAATTGAAACGTAGCAAAATTTAACACATATTAAATCTATTTCTCTATATCATAGATGAATAAAAACTCCAGGATTTTATTAGGGTTTGGTTCAAGTCAAGTCATCATCATCCACTTGCCCTTATCCCTTATGGAGGGTCGGCACAGTATGTGCTGCTGTATGGTTCAAGTCAAGTAACCATGGTATAATATCGATATATATTTCTAGAGATGATAAAAGGCGTCACTCTGATTACTTAAATGTTTACCGCACTATGTTATATACTGCGCAGATGACAAGTTCTGGTGTAGACAGGTGGATCAGAACTAGGCCACTGAGACATTCTCGATATTAGACAAGTTTTAATATTTTTGAGATTGAAATGGAAACACATATTACGTATACGAATAGATATATTATTGTTTTTTTTTTTGAGTACTATAGAACTTTAAATTATATTTTCTTGTAGATTGTACAAAAAAAATATCTTTTTTTTCTTTATTTAGATGGTCATATCCCGAGAAATTTAGTGTATAAATTTCTCGGGATATGCATGATCTTATAGCTTGAACAGTTGAATGGGTTTTAGAAGATAAAATAGAATTTGATTGATTGTCTCAGATATAGCTTTTTAGTTAAGATGTTAATCATCATCGTCACCAGCTCACTATACGTCCCCACCGAGGGGCTCGGAGCCTACCCTGAAGTTAGAGTGACTAAGCCATAGTCAACCACGCAGGCCAAGTGTGGGTTGGTCGACTTCACACATATCTTTGAATTTCTTCGCCGATATGTGCAGTTGCATCACGATGTTTTCCTTCACAGTAAGAACGTCGGGTAATTTATGTACTTATGAAATTTTAGAAAATCGAAAATCACATTGGTACATGGCGGGATTCGAACCCAAGACCTGTAGATTACAGGTAAGTGCTTAAACCACTGAGCCACCGACGTTCGTTAATACAAATCAATATTAAGTACAAGACTATTGGATTTTGTTATGGTAAAGCCTTAAAGATTTTAAATATAATAAATTGCTTCAATCAAGTGTTAAACATTATAAATCAACCAGCTTTCGCTCGCGACTGCATCCGTGTGGGATTAAAAAAAAAAGTTGAAAGCCTATGTGTTCTTCGAGACCATCTTTTACATATATGCCAAATTTCATCAAGATCCGTTCAGCAGTTTAAGCTACAAGCTCTAACAAACATCCATCTAAACTTTCGCATTTATAATATTAGTATGATTAACTCTAAGCAAAAAATTAATTAAAAAAGATATATCAACTGAACGGGAATGAAAAACTGTGAACATTACTAAATATAGAAGTATTTATGTACCATATATTATAATTACAATGATTTGAATATGTACATAGAATCTGCATGAATAATTCTGATTTAAGATAACATATCACAGTAAATCCGGCAGCGAAACTCAATATTGAGTGAACGAGGGAATATCGTCCTTGCCTTTGATTTAGTTTGTCGAAACTAAATTACTGGATAATTATGATAACGACAAATGATAGCAATTTACGTGTCAAATAACATTAATGTGTTTACTAGCTTGCGCCCGTGACTTTGTCCGCGAGGAAAAAATCTTAGTGAGCCTATGTGTTCTTCCTGATTATATCTACATCTATGCCAAATTTCTTCGAATTCCGTTCAGCAGTTTAGGTTACAAAACAAACATCCATCTAAACTTTCGCATTTATAATATTAGCAAAATAAGAGGAAGTCTGATGTCTTGAGAGAAGAATCGCACATTTTTCACGTGACATTAACTTTAGTTATGAGTGTGCAGGTATACCGTTTTAGGTAGGCCTAGAAAGAGAATAATTTATTTATTTATAAAGTACAGAAACAGAAAAAATATCGAACAATCACATAAGGAATACATTAGAAGAGTTGCGTGAAAGACATAATGAAAAAGGGAGTGACGAGTGATGACAGAAAAAGGAAAAATATGGAGGTCTAAAATATGGTGCACAGACCCTAAGTAAATGAGATAAGAACATAGATAATTATAGTTTCTTTTACCAGTGGCTTCAGCGGTTTTTAATATATTTAACTTTAAAATGACATTTAAAGCACATACGATTTCGACACATCAAATTAGATTTCACCGTACATATATCTTACTTCTTACTAATAGCTACAAAAAGCTACGACTCTTAGCTACGGTGCTACGAGATTGTGGTATATTAGTTTCTTTTGTTTGATCATATTTGTTACGTATTCTGGTAACAAAACAGCAGAAACAAAAAGGAAGTAATTGTCATAATCGAGTTTACGCTTGACTTTCTTTCGCCGGTAACGAGGCACGTCACCAAGTCGAGTGACGTCACGTGGAACATAACAAGTATGCGCATTTTATAACAAAGCTGACTCTCCAACCGAGAACTTGCGATCGATTTAACAACCTTTTTAACACAAAAAGATTTACGTGAAGATTTATAGGAATATAGTGAAATGACCGATTAGAACTTACAATATCTATACGAGTATCTGTAATTTAAACAAATATAAGTAACTAACTTTTGCCCGCGACTTCTTGCGCGTGGAATTAAAAAAAATCAAAAGTGAGTAGCCTATGTATTCTTCCAGGCTATCCTCTACGACTGTACCAAATTACATCGAGATCTGTTCAGCCGTTTAAGCTACAAACTCTAACAAACATCCATCCATCCATCTAAACTTTCGCATTTATAACATTAGTATTATGAATAGTTGCCAAGAGGAACTTATAGTAGACAGTAGACTAGCTGTTGCTCGCGACTACGTTCGCGTAAAATTTAAAATAATAAAAAATCAAGGCCATATTACTGATAACGTAGCTTTTTAATGGTGACATTTTTTCAAATCGGTCCAGTAGTTTTAAGTTATTCCAATACATACAAAAATACAAATTCTTCCTCTTTATAATTTTAGTACATAAGGGTGCATTAATGGCTTTAACATCAAAGAAGAATGTTTTAATTTCTTTAATTAAATTAGAATCTCATTAAAATAGTGACATCAATAATATGTAACTATTTTAATGACATAAAATTAATAAATATTTTAGTAATTATTTATAATTAATAATTAAAATTTAATAGTTACATATTTGACAAATTAAAAAAATGTAACTATTTCATTAAAATAGTGACATTAAAAACATGTAACTATTTTAATGACATTAAAATAGTGACATTAAAATGTAATAATGACATTTCTGGCAGTGATCGAAATCGAAATGCCTACCGTATCCCTTCATTCAATTACGCAATACGGACGTTTTTGTTCCATTTACAGTGAATAAGCTCATGTCACCGGACAAAGCCTTAATTCTATTAATGATATACAGTTCCATATACATATTTTTGCTTTCAAGATATATTGAATTACTCTTTTGTTTGTTTTAGTAAACTAAATGGAAACATACATTAGGTAATATTACAACTCGAGCTCTAAATCTAGAGTCTTAGAGTTTAGGCAGAAACTAATACTCCTCTCTTATATGATACTAACTGTAGCTCGCGACTTCGTCTGCGTAAACTAAAAATAATAAAAAATATTATATTCTACTCATAAAGAAATGACCTTTCTAATGGTGAAATAATTTATGAGTTCTATCGTTTTTGAGTTATTTCAATACATACAAAAATTCTAAACTAAAAATCTATACTTTTTATAATTAACTAGCTTTCGTCCGCGACTCCTTTCGCGTAGAATGAAAAAAAAAGTGAGTAGCTTATGTATTCTTCCGGGTTATCCTCTACATCCATACCAAATTTTATCGAAAATTTGGTAAAGTGTAGACGATAGCTTGGAAGAACACTTGTTTTTTTATTTGATACTTACATTTGTTATTTTATTTGATAATTTAACGAGAACGGAGTTATTGTAGAATTGAAGTTTCCCATCCCAGTTATACGTTTAAACAATTTATTAGGGAAAATTAGAATTAACTACGATTCATAATAATAATAAATACTCTGTATTAATACTTATCAATTTTAGATGATATTAATACCTTATACATGGTGTTATTTTTTGTTGCTAGATTTTTTTCTATTATTATAACATAGAAATTCTGATTCTAATGGATTCTAATGGATGAACAAATTCCAATTTTAATGAAAAAAAAAAACATAAGTAACATTTTAAAAGTAAAATAAAAGATGTTCGCATGAAGAATGGAACATATTCGAAGTGAGATCAGGCGTCTGTTAATGAGACATTAAATATTAATCACCGCAGTGAGAATGAACCATGGAAAGGGTTTGAATTAATTAAAATGTCATGGTAAAAACTACCACGTGAATAGAATCTGTGTTTTTTTTTATTAAACAAGTATTCGCCCGGGACTCCATCCGCGTGGAATTAAAAAAGAAAAGTGAACTGCCTATGTGTTCTTCCAGACTATCCTCTACATATATGCTAACTTTCAACGAAATCCGTTCAGCCGTTTAGGCTACAAACTCTAACAAACATCCATCCATTCATCTAAACTTTCGCATTTATAATATTACTATGAATAATATGATTACACTCAACTAAGATCGAAGTAATGTATTAAATATCACAATACATAGAGAGAAGACAAATTAGCTTATTATGTAAAGTAAAGTAACTTAACTTATTGGAATTAACTTACTAATATTATAAATGCGAAAGTTTAGATGGACGGATTTTTGTTGGTATTTGTAGCCTAAACTGCTGAACAGATCTGGATGAAATTTGGCAAAGATTTAGGTAATAGTCTGAAAGAATACATACTTACTAATCTTTTTAATTCTACGCAGACGGAGTCACGGGAGAAATCTTGTATTCATATAACATTAAAAAAAGATTAAATATCGAATCAAAAGCGAAGATCAAAAAGATATATTTTAAATCGATGTTAACCTTTTAATAAAGGCTTGAAAATGATCCTTTGATTACGTGCCGATTATTAAAAAATCCACGTTAAAACCCACTTAGTAAGCTCGAAACGTCGATGTTTCTATCAACCCTTGTCCATTCATTCGTCATTCAGTCCTAAAAGTGTACTTACAATTTACGGCGTGTACGATTCCAATTAATTTTGCATAATGTTTCGTGAATTCGTAAACACGAGTAAACAGGTTAGAATACAAATTAATCCCTCGAATGTTAACAACTTCAAAGGGAAATAAGTGTATTCAATAAATCTGTTATAATTTAAAATCAATGTTATTATTTATTAATATAAATTCGTTCTGAAAAATAAAACATCAAACGTTTTTATTTTAAATTAGGTAAATATCCATCATCATCAAAGAGGATGATCCTACTCCTGTACGGTCGGCACAACAGGTTTTTGTCATCCAAATAACTCTATCATACGTCATCTCAGTCATCAATCCCTTCTTGATCTTGTCACCTTTCACGCAATCCATCTCTTCCTAGGTCTACCTCTACCGGTGTACCACACTCATAACTAACGTTCTCATTGTTACATGCGATTCAGCCCTCCTCATAACATGTCCAACAACAACCTTTTACTCCTTACTTTCTCTACCACTGAGGCTACTCTCAAACTTCCTCTAATATACTCGTTTCGTATCTTATCCATTCGTGGTATATACCATCATTGTAAGCAAATGTATTTGTGTTTGATTTATAATAATTATTTTTATTAAAACATTGCCTAATATGATATTGGAGTTTTGTACAATTTCTATAATATGTGTACTTTTAACAGGATATACTTTTAAACATCTTCAGAATCTTCAGATCTTTTTTCTTAGGAATATTATACAATTCTTAATTTGAATATATTTCAATTTATCAACCGGAAAGGGATGTAATTAGACTACTTTTTTTGTAATAGATTTGACAAATAAAAAGGAAGTTAAATAAAACCATTTAAGAATATGTTTGTATTCCCCCAACATTGAAGTAATTATAATTCTGAAGTCTGATGTTATTTTGCGTCCAAACAATTTAAATTAAAAGTACGCAGAAAAAACCTCATTATGGAAAAAAGTTCACTTATTTATATTTTGTCCAAATTAAAAGGGAAGAAGAAAAATGGGACACCTTTAAAAGTGACATTTATAAACAATAATAAATTACGTGAAATAAGAAATGCGATAAATTTTCCGTTCGCAAAAGGCACAAATAATCAAACCTAATTTACTACAGAATAGGGTCCTAATGAAATGGAAATGAATTCCACTTTTCCTCGATATATTAAAAAAAGAAAATGTTTCCGAATTTTCACAATGACATTTTTTCATTTGAATGGAACAAGACATTTAATCTATAACTATATCTGTTACTAAGGCTTAAAATATGTTCTAGATGGAGGTACTAGACTAGGCAAAGAATATTTTTTTATAATAGAAGGGGGCAAACGAGCGGCGAGAATACCGATGTGTCAACTAACCCATGGACATCCGCAACACTAGAGGAACTACAGATGCGTTGTCGGCCTTTGAGGAAATTGTAGGCTCGCTTCTTGAAGGACCCTAAGTCGTATTGGTTAAGAAATACTGCCGAGGACCACATTCGACATTCGACATAAAAAAATCCGTATTTGACACACGAAACATTATTATTGCGTTTAAGTTGGAGATACACAGATTGTTTTACGCTATCGACATCGTCAACTTCAGTCGTCGATCTCAATGTCCGCTACACACGGACCGAAACGTCTCAACTAGTCTACCATCTTCAGTCAACTCCTAATTCTTTACAATATAATAAATTCCACGCATATTCCTTGTACGATATAAAGATTGACATAAACTCGTTTTTATTTGCATGAATAAAATCTGCCTAGAACGGTATTCAACTTGCCTTCGTAATAAAAGGCAGTCGAACAACGTAAAGATGTCTGCGAGGCTTTCGTATCTTACCGTTTTATGATAGCCCATAACTGCACCACCGTAACTATTCTCGTGATGTATGTAAAATGTTGCTTTATACACGCATACTCGTGTAAGATCAGCGTTTGTTCGCGATTTTCTCTGCGTAAAAATTACCTCTGATTTTCCCGTATACTTTCGATTATAAGCTAAAAAACTGTCAAGGGTTGAAAGGATTCGCAGTGCCAAATATAAATTAAAATAAAAAATATCTAACAGAATTACGACGAAGACGCTCGAAATTATCGAAAAAAATTAACAAATACAAACAAGGTCATGGCAAGTGAGATTCGAACTCGGGTTTTTCACTATTTTTTTTTCAATTCTCATGTCCACGTAGGTGTTTATGCTGATCTAATATACTCTATGACACTTCGGGGATAAAGATGAATCGATTGCCATCTCATTACTTAAAATCGATTCAATAGTATAAGGTCTAGGCTGTTACAATCGGATTCAATCTTGCATACGCGCAAAACATTGTCTAATTTGTAAGTCGCGTAACAATAGTATTTGGCTATCATATTAAATATTCTTACAATAATATTCAAGTTTATTCGTGTAAGCTTATGGTAATGTACCCGCCATTACTCCTTGCGCGGATCCTCTCATTACGAAGGTAATGGAATATAGGACCCGTACTTAAAATTTACGCTTAAAACACTTTATTGCTGCGAGGGCATTCCTGACGTATTATGACGTATTTTATTGAACGTGAATTTTGTTTTATTGATGTATTTTAGACAAATTTTGTCAGCTTTATTTGTTAATGAATATAATAAAAAATAAGCTGTACTTCAGACGGTTATAATTTTCTTTCAGACTCAAGAGTACGTTTCGATTGATGACTCTTGAATTAATATAACGCCATCTATTTCATTATCTATACTATTATAAAGAAAAAAGATTTGTAATTTTGTATGTATTGAAATAACTCAAAAACTACTGGGCCGATTTAAAAAATTCTTACACCGTTAGAAAGGTAATTTACCTGTGGGTAAAAGGTTTTTTAATTTCATGCGGACAAAGTCGTGTACAAACACAGAGACAACTAATATGTGTTAATACAAGTTACACCGCAGTCTAATTATAGTAAAACATTAGTGACCTTCGTTCACATGCGATGTAGCCTTCGAAGCTTATCAAGTTTAGCCTCTAAGCGACTTACGCAATACAAGGTTACAGAAGTTAAAAACAGGAATACGTAATCAACATTTCTGTAATGGCAAAAGACAGTCGCTAGCAATCTGACGCAACCGTCCTAAGAAGTCTCGATTTTCAAAATGGAGTAGGAAACTATAGATATTTGTCGTAATGCCTGTAAACTATAGACGACTCGCGTCGACGATTTATGGTGTGTACGGAGTGTGCGCTATAATGTTATTACCAAAGATTTGCGATTGTGTACAACAGGGTTAACACACCACGTGTTGGTTAATTACAATTCTTCCACATCTGGAGATCACAATTATGTGCATTTTAATAGGCAAATATAAAAATAGTACCGAAATATATCAGCGTGATTTAATTTAGTTGGTTTAAATATTATTGTAAATGCAACAATTTTGTATTGGAAACATTTAGAGAAATCTCGTTCAGATAACATAATTGGTACAAAACGTTTTAATGATTGCAAATTTAGTTTGCAAATGCATAAACTGATGTTAGATTGGAATTAATTTGTCGTGTGTATTGTTTTGTATAAAATAATTATATTAGTACAATATCTTACTAGTGTTATGAATGTGAACATGTAGAATTTCAATGGATGGATGTTTGTTTGAATTTGCCGCCTAAACAGTTGAACGAGTATCGATGAAATTTGGCATAGATGTAGGGATGTCTGGAAGAACACTTACATTTTTTTTAAGCGAAAGATACAAAAACATGTATATTATGTAAGCAGTGTAAATCCACCTTTAAATTTATTAATCACAATATCACATAAACACAGTATTTACCCTTTTTGGAACATCTGTGTGACGGAATTTTTAACCATCGTCATCAACTTGCCTTTTTCCCTTATGGAGGGTCGGCACAGTATGTGATGCTCTTCCGTACATCTCTATCAGCCATCATATCTGAATCCACTCCTTTCTTAAGCATTGAAGATTAGTGAAAGAGGTTCACACAATCCATCCATACTTTCTTCGGTCTTCCTCTACCTTTGTAGCCATCCACATTCATTCTTCACACTTTCTGGTTTAAGTCCCCTTCGTCTTGTCGCATAACATGTCCATACCACGCTAACCATTTTCTTCTCAATTTCTCCACCACTGGCCCGACTTTCAAACTTCCTCTTATATGCACATTCTTAACTTTCTCTATTCTTGTCACATCACACATCCATCTTATCAGACGCATCTCAACCACGATCACATTTCATCCGCAACTTTGGTGGCCCAACATTCAGATCCATAAAATACGACAGGTCTTATGATGGACTTGTAGATCTGTCTTTTAAGCTTAAGAGGTTTTAATATTAAATGTATTTAGGTTGCAAATTAATATTCTAAATTAGTTTTAGAATAGTGCAGTTACTTATCGTACCAAATACAAGTACACTGCAGACCTAATAGGATTCAGAACATAAATTATGTACATTAATTAAATGCTATATTAAATAGGAAATGTAAATCTTAGTTTCTAGAATAATTACAAATGTCTAGAATAGTTTATATGTTAACTGGTAACAAGTGCAGTTAGCTTGCTTATATTGCTGCAAACATTTTATTATTCCAGTCAGATTCGATAATTACTCGCTAAAGGAGAATATTAGTTTGATTTAATGTATACTTATACGAAGAGGATGTTAACGTAACCATTTTATAACTGACGGTCAATATTTGAATCTCAAACACTTCGCGGCGTGTGACTTAGAACCGATAGACGTTAACAATTTAATAGGATTTAGAGTTCAAGGGCATGTCCCACCACTGGCTGATAGAGGGTCAGATAGCTTAGAAATGACGTCACTGTCAGATTAAAAAACATATTTTCATCACATATTTTACACGTTCGATTGTTATCAGATAATTTACAATTTGGTGGGACAGAGCTTAAGTGTGGCTTAATCATTTAGGACGCTGTTATATATATTAAAATATCGTTCAACCGTAAGAGAGGTTAGGCGCGAAAATATACTTTATTTTTTTTATTAAGGTGGACTATATTTTAGATGACATGTAAGAATGAGAGCGTCAGTTATGAGTGTGGAGGTACACCGGTAGAGGTAGAGCTAGAAAGATATGAATGGATCGTGTGAAAAATGATATGATCAAGAAGGAAGTGATGACTGAGATTAAGTATGATAGAGCTATGTGCAGGACAAAAAGCTGTTGCACCGACCCTACCTATTTTACTCATAAACGAGGTTTAGGCTAGGCGCAATCTGCACTCGGCCACCTCAAGCCCGGTGAATCTGTAAATGCCTCTTCAAAGCAAATAGTGGCAATTCAATCACAAAAAAACCTACCGACTCCACCCTAGAATAAGTAGAAAGATGATGATGAATTATATTAGGTAGTTGATGATATTCTCTACAATGGCTTCAATCTGATTATCGTTGAGCATTGCAACAAAAAGCGGGTCTGTATTACACAGTTACACAATAAGCCAGCCCATTGTGATTCGTGGAAACGTACTTAATTTGGCGACCTATTTCAGTTTCCCAGACGACTGTCTGCAAAGAAAGTAGCTGTTACCACTCGAAATACCGTATTCATTCAAATTGTATCGAAATAATCTAGGAAATAGCTTCTGTAACCGCATTGGATAATAGAGAAATAGGTTTGGAATATTTTAATATAGCGTCTGTGAATATGCAAAATTGTATTAAAATAAAGCGACTAATGCTTGGTTGCTGAAGTTTCCATCAATTTTATCATAACCCAGTGATTTATTAGTGTTAGGTTGAATTAAGTTTCATATGTATTACGTAGTACGGAAACGCATATCATGAAGGTATGGAACCATAAACACTAAAGAATGATTAAAAGTAGCTGGAAAACCGGTCATAAGTGGCTTCTTTGTAAATAATGATGTGCAAGTGATCCGCCCTAGCTACGCCAGGGTGACAAAGATTTACGTCTCATATCTGTTCTGTCATATCCATACCCTTCCAGTGGAAGTATCATGTCGCCTATGTTAGTCAGTGATAATGAACATTATCATCATCACCAGCTCACTACACGTCCTCACTGAGGGTCGGAGCCTACCCTAAGTTAGTGGTGACTAGGTCATAGTCAATTATATTGGCCCACTACGTGTTGATTTCAAAAATATCTTTGAATTTTCTCGCCGATATTTTTAAGTTGCATCACGATGTTTTACTATAGATTTTTAGGATTAGATTTCGCCCGTGAAACATTCCGCGTAGAATGTAAAAAAAAACGAAAGTAAGTAGCCTATGTGTTCTTCCAGACTATCCTCTACAATTACCAAAATTCATCGAGATCCGTTCAGCAGTTTAGGCTATAAACTCTAACAAACATCTACAAAGTATGACATGATTTTTGTTAAAATAATTGCCTTTTTCTGGGTATCACAACATTTTATTTAGTAAATGTATTTCTATTTACATTGTTTTCGGTATAGTCTAAATGTGACAGCGGAATTAATTTTTGGTAGCACAATTAGCACGCTGGGCGCTGTTAGCTTGTTTTAAATGCACTAATTTTCATTTTGGCACAAAACCAGTTTACTGCGCTGTAAATTGCAGCTGTAAAACAACTTCAACGGCCAATTTTGTGTTTAACATACAACATTTTTATGTGTTAATTAAAATGTCACACATGTCTAATAATTTCCGTTTTGAAAAAATGCATCTGAGTTTTATTCTAGATTGTTCTTTGTTATTTTTGAACTACTGTTTAGTTCATATTTTGTGCTCAACTTAATTTATAACTATTGTTTCACATTACAACTGTAACATATTGTTTTATATAATAATATTTACCAGTAGATTGTTACTGTCAACTTCCCTAAAAAAGTAGAGAACATCAAAGAAACCTAAGAGCGGGCGCACACGTATGGCTAAACCATCGCACAACTGTTGTGCGATTGTCGATTGTTTCGCAGCCCGTACAACTGTTTAGTTGCACAACTAAAAATTGACTTGTGTGCGCACCTCCATATAAGCTCATAGAAATCAAATGCAAGTAAACATTTGTCAAAAGTGTTTGCGTGCTCAAGATTCGAAATACTTTTAGTACTTTTTCTATATACTTCTTGTATTAAAATACGTCGCCAAATTTATACCAAAACTTTCAATTGTTACTGACAACAGATGGCTATTGTCGTAAATTTTTTAAATGCTTTCAGTTGGTAAAAGAGTCTTGTTCTCAGCTCTCAGTACTTTTCACATTAATTTATTTTATTGCAATCGAAGCGCCTATCGACTGGCTTCAGATTAAATTGGTTATGTGACGAGTAACAGGTTTATTGATCTATAAATTTGTTCGGTCTTGAGGAAAGATTTTATTAGGATCGCAAATAAAAAAGTATGATAGCCGAATGACCTTTTACCTCGTAAATACAAATTGGACTGTAGGGTCAAGTTTTAATTAAATTAGTTTTTAAACGCAAACTTTGGTAACATGCATGAGTACATTCTTAAATATTTATTATTTCAATTATTTATATTAACAGTTTAACGTTTTTAGCATTTTTAGAAATCAGCTTTAGACTATTTATATATACCCGTAGTCATTTTTTGATAATTCGATTTCCCAAATCTCGTTTGCATTTTTCTATATTTATACTAATATTATAAAGAGGAAAAATTTGTATTTTGGGATTTTTGGATATATTGAAATAACTCAAAACTTTTGATTTAAAAAAAGCTACGTTATCAGTGAGTAATATAGGCTTCGTTTTTATATATTTTTTATAATTTTACGCAAACAAGTCATGAGCAACAGCACTCTTATAAACAAAAGCCTTAACCATTTGAATGTGTTTTTATTTTAACATATTAATTTGATATCAAAAGCTTGCTAAAATATGAATTTCACCTTTTCAACGTAGAATATAACGCCATCTATCGTAACAGTAATTCATCAAGTATTGTGGCTTAATGTATTGTGAACATTTCAAAGAGAACACTATCGCTTAACGTTAGTCCTCTATTCACGCATAATTTATAACGTTCAAACAAAGAGAATTCGGTAATCTATACAAATAACAAAATTGGAGTGTCCGTTTGTAATATAAAAATTCCAGATTTCGGGAAGATGATGTATTTGGGTTGCTGATAACAAAAAATCGCGTTAAAATTTTATTGTCTGTTTGTCCGCAAGCTGCGTTTGTTCTGAGTAGTCTTCGAAATGGCTGGACCAATTTCGTCGGGACTGTCACTGTAGGGTAACTGACTTGGATAGACATATTATAGGCTACTTTTTTTTAAATGGCGTAACGGGTGGTCCAAATTTGCGCTAACGAAATTTGCGGGTGACAGCTTGGAGATAATATACTTCGGTCTCATCAAATTTTCTAACTAACGGCTATATTGAAACGATAATGAGATATTTAACATCAAATTCTGACGCCTATTAGATTATAAACAGCGCTTACTAAGTGTTTAAAATTCGTTTCACCGTTACATAAACTAAGTGTACATAATAAATTGGTAGAACCCGCTTTAACATCTTTGAACGAATGGGTCGCCTCGCCTGGTGTAATACCACGACCACACAGAAGACAGGCGTGAAGTGGGAGCAATTCCGCATTCTATCTGATGAGTGTGGTGCCGGAGGACTAATTAAAGTCATTTTCTCTTACTACTCTTTTCTTATAAGGAAAGGATAGAAAGAAAAAGTTGATTTGACGATGAAGGAGACGCATATGAAGGGGAAATGTCCTTTTTATGTGCGTCCCATCCTCCGTCGATTAAGGGTAGGCAACGCATCTGCAATTGCAAAAGTTTATGGGCAGCGGTCGCTTTCCATTTCCGCTTGCTCGTTGGCCATTTTATATTATAAAAAAGTAACATATACATAAGTTCATAGGATTCAATGCGACTAAACAGTTATGCGATAGTTTAGTTTCAGGGGTAGCGTAGCGATCGCACATAGGACATATAATAGCCGGAATATATCATTGGGTCGTCTTTCAGCCGATCGATTGTTCTAAATGTAGCTTGTTGCTTTTACCGAAACAATTTCATTTAGGTCAATGGAGCAAAAACCATGACAACCTGTGTCAGTATTGTTTAAATATACAACATATATAAAATAAAAGTAGGTTTTTTAAAGGATATGAGGTTTACTTTATTGTATCAACATAACTCAATCCAGTATCCATATGGGTTGGCAGAAAATAAGGATTTCGGTTTCGTGAGTACCGAGTACTTTCGCTTTTACGATCTTCTTGTCTAACAAAAAAGTTAGTTAAAAAACATGTAATCATACTTACTAATATTATAAATACGAAAGTTTAGATGGATGAATGTTTGTTAGAGTTTGTAGCCTAAACGGCTGAACGGATTTCGATGAAATTTAGTACAGATGTAGAGGATAGACTGGAAGAATACATGGGCTACGCATTTTTGTTTTTCTTATTTTCTTAATTCAACGCGGACGTAGTCGCGGGCGAAAGCTTGTATTAGAGAAGTTTAAACTTATTTAATTTATGAAAATTTTCATAATTAAATATCTGTTCTCATGAAAAGAAGAAGAAGAAAAAGAAGTTATTTAATCTTTTAAACATCAATGTCTGCTTAACTTCAACTTGACCACAACTTGATCTTTACAAAGTTATCATTAAGTTACTCTACTTATGAAAAAAATATTAATAAACATTTTTAAAAGAAAACATTTTCATGTTAGCAATATTTAATTTTTTATTTCCTTAATATTATAATTATTAAAGATTATGTTTATAAATATTAATGTTTAAGTCATCTACAACTGAATACTAAAGCGACATTTATATAAGAAATAGCATAAAATTGATTATACTCCAAATTTCATTACAATTATTCGTCTGTCAAATCCTAAGCGGCACTTACGATAGCCAAGTGTAAGATTTGTTAAATTCGTTCCCCGCTGTGTTTGTCTGCTTAGATCTTTAATACTACGCAAGCGATTTTATTGCAGTTTTTTTAGTAGATAGAGGAAGGTTTATATGTTTTTTTATAAGGTGACAAACGAGCAAGCCACCTGAATCCACCGAAATGGAAACCGACCTCTGCCGCAATTGCAGATGCGTTGCCTACCTAAATTGACATTGACATTTCTCCTTCCTTTACCTCTCCTCCACCGTCAAATCCACTTAAGATTTATGTATAATACAAGAGAGAAATACTTATAATTTTAGATGTTTCTAATGTCGTGAATACATTTGTATCAGACCCATGCAAAGCTTCGGCGGGTTGTTTTTTGTATTGAAAAAAATAAGGAACTTATCGAATTAAATTAAACGTAACGTAACGTAAAAACTTGTTTATTGTTAAGCTATTTATCTAATTAAATGCTAGATTTTTTTCACTCTATTCCTTTCCTCTGAGGATCATCTGAACCGTAGGTTAATTTCCTGACCCACTTTACTCGTTCCGGCGAGCGTCTGTGACCAAAAGATAATGGAGTGTGTATTAACTTGATTAAATTACTATGTGAAAATTATCGTTATTACAAAGCACTAAGGTTGATTATTAATTGTGTGGTCTTGCCATTTTTATTTACTAGCTTTCGCCAGCGACTCCTATGCCAAATTTCATCAATATACGTTCCGACTTTTAGGCAACAAACTCTAACAATCTACTATACATCCGTCAAAATTTTTGTGTTTACATTATAAGTAAGAAGTAAGGTCACAGAAATTAAATGTGAAAGAAGGAAGTAGGATTTTTATCTATCTATACTATTATAATAAATCGTAAACACAGACTTTTTTGTTGCCTAAGATGTCAGCAATTATAGCATATTTTTGAATAATTATTTTTGTAATAAAAGGCCCTACATTTACGTCACGCTTTAGGCTATATATTTTCACGCCATTAATCTTGGGGGTAAATATTTTGGATAAAAACGCTAATGTGGGAAAGAGACTATAAGTTGCTGCCAACATCAAGGAAGCAAGATTGTCATCATGTCATATCATTTTGACATTTTCTATTGATAATTTAACAAATGTAAATAATAAAATAATTTTTTTACAATTTTATGCGGACGAAGCCGCACGGGAAGAGCTAATTATTTAATGAACTAAATATTTTTACACGATTGTAAAGCGACAAGACAATTTATTAATATTTGGAGCTGGTGTTTCCCTTTGGTCTTGTTGACCCATTGGGAACATAAGTAATCAAAATATAGCACGTGAGGTCAACCACCGGCGGGGTTTTAATGAGTAAAAAAAATAAAAACACCAAAAAAAGTAATCATATTAATTCAACAAAAGAAAATTAAATCACCTTCAATTTAATTTCTAAATAATCTTCGTCATAAATTTTTCTCTACAAAGATTATTTCAGCGTAAAAGTAATCATGAAGAAAAGCAAAAATTTTTCTCGTTTAATTTAAGATTAAGCTATGAATATCTGTTACTTTTGTATTTCTAATTAGCAAGCATTACTACATACGTTTCATATTTATATACTAACATTCGCAGGCGACTCTGTCCGCGGGGTATTAGAAAAACAAAATCAAGTAGCCTATGTGTTTTTCCAAACTACACTCTACATCTATGCCAAATTTCATACAGATCTGTACAGTGGTTAAGGCTATAAACTCTAATAAACATCCATCTAAATTCTCTCATTTATAATATTCCGCGTAAAATTAAAAAAAAAAGACAAAAGTGAATAGCCTATGTGTTCTTCCAGATTACCTTCTACATCAACGCCAAATTTCATCGAAATCCGTTCAGCTGTTTAAGCTACAAACCATCCATCCATCCATCTATCCATTCATCTAAACTTTCACATTTATAATATTAGTTAGATATGAGATAACCACGTTTTCATAAATCCGTAGATTTATAAAACTATAAATGTTTCATTAAGTATGCACAGACTAATATATTACTTCATAGCTGAAGTTTTCATGCCACTGTTGCGGTAAATTAAAAACGTTGCATAACTCATTAACTACATATATAACTTTTAAAAATACGCGTCTAAAAAAACAATATGAGATAGAAATTGATTGAATTGCTCTGATTTTTATAATCTATTTTTACGAGTATACTAATATTATAAAGAGGAAAGATTTTTTATGTATTGAAATGACTCAAAAATTACTGGGATTTCAAAAATTCTTTCACCATTAAAAAGCTACATTATCAGTGACGACTTCCCAAAAGAAGGAGGTACTTACGACGTCTGTATATTTTTAAGTTTCACGTAGACGAACGACGAACAGTATTATACAAACGAGTAAACGGCCATCGGAATTTGCCAAATACCAAATACTCGCTGCAAATAATTGGCTATCTATTTGTACATACGGAATGTAAACATTATCTGTGTACTTTTCAATTGGAAATGCTAATATTCAAATGAACAAATAACATAAATGTATGGGAATATATAGGGAATTGTATAAAAATGATATCTTTTGCTTCCTTTCGACTTAAGGCCGGTTTCCTACTACTTTAACTATTCGATAGTGCATTCAGTTCGATAAATTCATGAAATGCGTTTCTGAACTACGTAACTTGAAACTCCGTTGAAATTTAGTTTAACCTAACATAAATAAATCAATTGGTAATCATACTAATATTATAAATGGTAAAGTTTAGATGGATGGATGTTTGTTAGAATTTGTAGCCAAAACGGATGGACGGATCTCGATGAAATTTAGCATAGACGTAGAGCATAGTCTGAAAGAACACATAGGCTAATTACTTTTATTTTTATTTGATTCCAAGCGGACGGAGTCGCGGGCAATAGCTAGTTAATTTATATGCGAAAGTTTAGATGGATGGATGTTTGTTAGTGTTTGTAACCTAAACGGCTGAACGGATTGCGATGAAATTTTGTAAAGGTGTAGAAAAAGTGTAGGAGAACACACAGCTTTTCACTTTTTTTTATTTTATTCCACGAGAATAGACTCGCGGACGAAAGTTAGTGGTAAAACAAATAGAAACTTCAGCATCCCAGCATTAAACACGCCTTTTGATGTTAATGACAGTTAATTCGGATACATAACTTACATATTTTGCCTAAAATATAATAAAGCACAAACTAAACGTCACATCAGTATAATAGGTATAAATTGTAGCAATTATTACGGGACAGGGATTTCGTACCCATACCGGACCCCACGTTAATAGGTATCTTCGGTAAACTATAAATTCGTTCCGTTATGTAACAACTTTAGTTTTAATAGCACCACTTTCATCAAATTCAAAAGGGATTTTGATATTATATACAATTTAAATTTTTATTACAGTCAATCCTACCAAATTTTTATAAATTGTCTGATAACAATGCAATGTGTAAAATCTATGATGGAAGAATCGGAATTTCACTCACTCATCTGACAGTGAGACAGTGACGTAATTCTGATCTGAGCCGCTATCAACCAGTGGTGGGACAGTGCCATAGATTTTTCACACACACTTTGTTATGTAGGGTGTCAGTACACCATAAAATAAAATAAAACACAGGTTTCTTATAAATTCACTAGCTGTTGCCCGCGACTCCGTTTGCGTAGAATTAAAAAAACAAAAGTAAGTAGCCTATGTTTCCTTCTAGACTACGTTCTACATCTATGCCAAATTACATCCAGATCTGTTCAGCTGTTTACGCTACAAACTCTAACAAACATCCATCCATCCATCGTAACTTTCGCATTTATAATATTTATATGAAGTACGATGTACATGAAGTCGGACGTGAACAGCTAGTGTTCTAAAATTTCTTATGTGTTAGTCTGTGTTGAAATAATTATAATACAGAAGGAAAAAACGATGTTACTCCAATTTATTAAAACATTTTTATTTGTAAAAATAATAAAAAAAAAACAAGTCATCCTTGACAAAAAACATTTTTTGACAGAATATTTTTGATTAAAAAAGAACAGAAATTCCAAGGAGTATTTCAACAGTCTGTGACGTCGTCCGCGTGGAGTATAAAAATTAAATTGGTAGTCTAGTGTTCTTCCTGAGTATACGTGGTAACAAACATATATAAATGAATAGGATAGCAACAACATTGCTACTGTTAATATAAACTGTTATTTCTTTGAATATTGATATAATCTAATTGGCAATTAAAACTAGATAAGTCGTACTTTACGGGAAGGGCTGCAATATATTTATCTCATATGTGACCTACTTTGTCCTGTTTCATTTACAAGTGCTTTGTATTTGCGACTTCGTAGCCTAAGGGTAAGGTAATTTTATCGTAATTAATTAAAATTAACAATAAATATATACACAATACTTATCTACTTTAGAATAAAAAATAAAAGTTTGGGAGTAGCCCCAGTGGTAGAGAAGGTAAGGAGTAAAAGGTTAGTATGGTATGGGCATGTTATGAGGAGGGATGAATCGCATGTTACAAGGAGAACGTTAGTTATAAATGTGGAAGGGAATACCGGTAGAGATAAACCTCTAAAGAATCACTTTCGAGATCTACCTCAGGATGGATTGCGTAAAAGATGACATGATCAAAAAGGGAGTGATGACTGAGATGACGCATGATAGAGTTATTTAAAGGACAAAAACTAGTTGTGCCGACCCTACGGGAGTAGCATAAGGAGGATGGTGATGTGAAGACTCTATAATGAAAAATAAGAGATCAATGGATCATTATCATGAATTAATTAAACTAGTTTTCGCTCGCAACTCCGTGCGCGTGGAATTAAAAAAAAAAACAATTGAAGTAGCCTTTGTATTCTACCTACACTCTAAATCTATACCCAAATTTCTTCGAAATCCGTTCAGCAGTTTAGGCTACAAACTCTAACGAACATCATTAAAAACATATTCTTACATCAAAATACAACAAGCGTCCATGTTTTGCGTTCTTAACATAAAATTATCTCGTAATTTTGCAAACTAACTTGTCCTACTTGGCAACAAGCAGTATTCGCCATTTCTTTTCTACTATCTCAAACTTGAAATTGCCTCGGTCTTCAATAAACTCTTATTCAACTAAACTTGAATATCTTGTCCCCATTATAGGAAAAAACAACTAACGGACAATAATTTTACGTGATGACGTCATAAGTTACGCTTACGGCGATCTTGTCTCACTATCGCTTGTTCTCTGTTCTTGCTCGTACGCCCTGTCAAGGCTCAATTTGTGTACAAGCAACCAGTGCTGGTCGATTAATAAGATTTAGTGCATGTCCTAACACTGGCTGATAGAGGTTCAGATAGCTTAAAAATGACGTCACTGTCAGATAAGGTAACAGAATCGGATATTTCCATCACATTTTGCTACACTTTGGATAGTTATTAGACAGTTTTCAATTTGGTGGGACAGGCCCTTATTCCAGTTAGTACGTGGGATAAAAGCACTTTTTTTTCAATTTACTAAATAATGAAATACCTAATTAATTTTCTTTACCAACAAATATATCCACGTGAACATATACCTCTAGTTTTAAGATATGTTTCCATTGAGAGTATTACTTTTGACTACACATCTAGTCAGAGATTTTTTCTTTTTATTTTTCAATTCGTGTAATTTATGATATTGATGTACATATTGTATCTAACTTTCAACAATAAGATAGAACACAATCAAAGGCATTATCCCATACAATTCCAATTAAAAGTTATATACATAAATCATAATAGGGATGAGAAAGCTATGCAACACTTTGTAAATTCTGTTTACAACCCCCTGTTATCTAGCCCCTGTTTAATATTAATCCTCACTAAGTCTTTGTCCCGCCATATCTCAAAACCCAAGCACTCCCTAATTCTGTACATTGTAACTTGAACACAAACTTGTGTAACTTAACTAAAAGTCTCATTACTGTTTTCAAACTTGGATAACTTTATCTTCTTTTAATGCTACGGCAAAAAGAAGTTCTATTAAAAAGCATAATTGTTTTCAATTTACTGCAGTTGTTTTATTATATTATATTTTAAATGTCGTTTGTTTATAGAAAAAACGTTACTCTAAATTATGAAACAAAACATCAATGAGTGAGTCAAAACTGGGTATATTTAGACACAACTCCTTTCTTAAGACGTCTAAACATCTATAAAAAAGAATTATCCAAGACTTCCCTGGAATAATCCAGGTCTTTTTTAAATATCATATGATATCAAACGAGCAAGCGGCCACCTGAAGCCACTGAAATGGCGAAGTGGTTGCCCATAGACATCCGCATTTGCAGATGCGTTGCCTACCCTGAATCGACGAAAGACAAGACGCACATAAAGAGGATATTTTTCCTTACTGCGCACCTCCTCTGTCGCCAAATCCACTTTTCCTTTTCTTTCTTTCCTTTTAAGAAAAGGGCGAAAAGAAAAACAAACTAAAATTGGGCATCAGGTACCACACTCACCAGAAGAAACGCGGAATTGCTTCGCCATTCTGTGTGTTCGTGGTTGCATTGGAAGAGCCGGCTCATTCGTGCGATGTTAACGCGGGCACTACCACTGTTAAAGTCTACGGACACAATGTATTCTAGCGACCAGGTCTATTGAACATGTCAGTCATGATCAATCGTCTGGTTATTCAGAAATATAGCGATGCAATACAATGTACAAACAAAACTTTACTTGATTACGAAACATCTTTGTACATACGCGAATCAGAGTGGAACGCGAGAATCGATGAGATTACATACAGCGGGAAAGATTAATTATTTCGCGTTCCTTTTGTTGTACACATCCATTCCGTTTTCATTTATCAATACTTTTCTCTGACGGATGGAGGTTTGTTACAACTTTAATGTAGTCATTGTTTACGCAATGTTTTACTGTTTGTGCTGATGCAAATAATTGAAGTTCCGCATGTAATCATCATCAGCTTACTATACATCTGCAGTGTAAATAGCGATGTGGTAAGCGATCCGCCCTAGCTTCAGGGTGACAAAGATTTACGTCTCATATCTATTCTGCTATATCCATACCCTTCCCGTGGATCATATAGCCTGGTTACTCAGTGATAATTGTAACATTCTCATCATCACCAGCTCAGTATATGTCCCCATTGAGGGGCTTGAATCCTTTCTTAAGTTAGGGGTGACTAGGCCATAGTGAAACACGCTGGCCCACTGCGGATAGGTTGACTTCACAAATTCTTTGAATTACTTCGCCGAATTGTGCAGGCATCACAATGTATTCCTTCATCGTAAGAACGTCGGGTAAATAATGTATGAAATTCGAAAATCACATTGGTACAGCAGGTTTCGAACCCAGAGCCTTTAGATTACAAGTCAAGTGCTTGAATCTCTATGCCACCAATGCTCTTGCGCATGTATGTTAGTTTTACTATGTTTTTGTCGACACCCACTTAAGATCTAGAGAGGATTATCAGCCAGCCGATTATTATAAAGTTATTTTTTATCTATTTGGGACATTATTAGTATTTTGGATTTAATTATTTATTTTTAAATTTTCGCATCTCTAGGGGGCAGTTGTTTTTATCTAAGTGTCTCGACAATAGAAATCAGCAGTTAAACCAAACTTATCTGAATTAGGAATTATAATATAAGTCACTTGACCTGTGAAATCCAGAGCAAACACTTATCCCGTTATAGCGAGTACAGCAACTGATAACAATGACTATCAATATTGACGTACGGTAATGGTGCCATTCCCTAGAGTACTCTGTGTCAATTCTCTTTTGTGAGAACCCTTTCACCATAAAACATATTCGTGCCTTCAAATATTTTAGACTTATTATAATAAACACACTTTACTATATCATTAAGAATAATGTATTTTGAACCAGATAGACTAATCGATTATAATTCCCCACTTGATAAGATTTTTTTGTTATTTTTACTGAAAGCCTTACTAGAACTTATCTCAATAAATCAAAGACAAACATTAGAACAATCATTTGCGAGCAAGTTCCTATATAAAATGTCATTATGTACAGTCAACTCCATAAAAATGTTTACAATTACAAATCAATAGAAACTTGTGCACGCTTTTTGTTACAAAAACATGCATATGCTTGTCTATCTGTATTATATTCACGAATAAATATTTTGACGGATAATTGTTAACATATTTTTAAAACTAAAATACTATAAAAATATGTAAAGTGTATATTACACATGTTTATGAAGCTGATTGTACAACCAGATTTATTACTTTCATCACTATCAACATCTATTTAACTAACATCATTAATTCAATGTTTGTTTTGCTTGGATTTTATCTATCCGCATTCGGGTGTAGTTAATGATTACAAAGGTGAATTATTGCTGGCACTTAAACACGGCATTGAGGAATTCTCCGACGAAAGTATTTAACAAAACCACTTTTACCGTAATTGCTACCTGAATAATTATTTACATCAGTTGTGATTCGTCTTGATTGTTACTGATTTACGCTTGTTTACGTTATAATAATAAGCTAAACATAGTGGTTCTCTTCTGTGGATCTTATCTAAACTTCTATACTATTATAATAAAGCGTAAACACACACTTCTATGTTGCCTAAGAATTCAGCAATTACAGCATATGTTTAAATAATTCAATTTTTAATAAAAAGCCCTACTCTTACGTCACGCTTTAGGCTATGTATTTTTACGCTATTAAACTTTGGGGTAAATAAATTAGAAAAAAATACTTCATGTGGGAAAGGGACCATAAACTCCAAGCTGCCAACATTACGGAAGCAAGATTACAATGGTAATGGTATTTGCAATTGAAAGTTCGACAAATATAAACAATAAAGTAAAGTTTTTATAACATCATGCGAAGCCGCACGGGAACACCTAGTCTACCAATAAAAAGGCGAAAGTTCAAATGGATGGATGTTTGTTAGAGTTTGTAGCCTGAACTGCTGAACGGATATCAAGGAAATTTGGCATAGACGTACAGAATAGTCTGCAAGAATACATAGTTACTTTTTTTAATTCAATGCGGGACTCGGGGGCGAATAGTTACAAGTAATTATTGAATTAATTTAAAGTAATAAAAGGTATATAAGAGCAACAATTTCAACAAATAATTACTAACTAATACATTTAACTGAATTAATTTATGACCGGTTTCTTAGATACATTTAACCATTGGTTAAATTGGCAACATTTAAATTGGCTTCATCAAATGCGTTTCCCAACTACGAAACTTGACTTTTACTCCGTTGAACCTAACATTATTGAGTTACAAGATGCTGATCAAATAAATTAAAACTTCAGAAACCCGGCATAAATTTACAGTTTAACTATTAGTTAAAATGTTGTCTACACGCACAGTTTTAACTACAATTCGACTGTCCAATTAACTGTCAGTATTGAGCGTATCTAGTGATAATAAATGCGAAAGCTTGGATGGATGTTTTTAAAAGCTGTCTCCAGAACGAATCAATGGTTTTTTTAAAGTCTTTAAGCTAGCGCTGACCATGATCCCACCGACTGAGCATGTAGATGTGGTCGAAAAATGGTACGGACTACCCTAATAAATACTCTTTCGCGTCATATTCGGACGGGAAAACCGACGCTGGCAACTTATTCCAAACCTTAGCAGTATGCTCAAGGAACGACGACTCAAACTTCTTCGTTCGTTCGTTCAATAGATAAAGCTGAAATTTAGCATCAATGTAGAATATAATCTGTAAGAACATAAGCAATATTTTTATTTAATACTTCCATGTATAGTTGCAAGCAAAAGTTGGTTACTTTTCAAAATATCGTTTATCAAAATTCTGTTGAGTTTGTGGCTGTTTGAGGTGAAAAGATTACCTTCTGTTCCCAGCCTTATTTTCTCTTAGACAACTTTTACTATACTCGGGGGATTACCCACGTCGTTGCCAACAAGGTTAGATATTTTATAAAGTTTCCAAAGCAATTTTCAAGATGACTATTATTATGGCTTAGACTTAATTGGCAGTGTCGACATATTTTGGTTGAAACAAACATTTTATAGTAACTAATAAAAAAATGAAGAAAAATTTAAAAATCCTTTTATATTATCAGGAGAAAGATTTTGTATTTGGACTCTGTATGTATTCATTCACGTAAACACTACTAGACCGATTTCAAAAACTCTTTCACCATTAGATAGGTAATTTATCTGTGAGTAACATAGGCTATAGTTTTTATAATTTATTTATTCCATGCGGGCGAAGTCGCGAGCAACAGCTAGTCTTTTAAACTTAACAACAAAAGAATCCTAAATTATTCTTCTATCAATTATTTCGTAGTTTATTTCCAGATTGTTTTGATTCTAAAAGTAAAACCAATTAACAGCAATCATTATAAAACTCGACATTTTTACTTGATACTGCCAAACGCTTAATAGCTACTTAATACTAATAAAGATAAATGTTATCAAGATAATAAATTAGACGAGTGTTCAAAGTAAAGGGACAGCTAAGAAACTCTTAAGAGATAATATAAGAAAGCATTAAGCCGTCTCCATGATATGCTATGTCATCCTTATTTTTGAGTATAACTAAAATGGAAGCGAGCCAACTAGATCGGTCAATGACCTGCAGAATATGTTAATATTGCAATCGTAATTTATAAAGAAACTAGCTATTCCCGTGAGGCTTCATGAGCATGAAATTAAACATTTTTTAATTTTATTATTTACATTTGTCAAATGTCAAAATTCCAATGCATAAATGACAATGGCTTCCTTGATGTTGGCAGCAACATATGGTCTCTTTCCCAAATTGGGGTTTTTATCCAATTTATTTACCCCTAAGTTTAATAGCGTGAAAATATATAGCATAAAGCGTGACGTAACTGTAGGGCTTTTTATTAAAAAAATAATTATTCAAAAATATGCTGTAATTGCTGACATCTTAGGCAACAAAGAAGTGTGTGTTTACACTTTATTATATTAGTATAGATCTATGATTAATTTTCTTTTTTTTTTAAATATTGTGCAAAAATTAAATGTTTTAGGAGGTTCTTGTTACTCATATATTTTGGTGTCCTAATAAAAGTAAAGTATTTCTTGTTTGTTTGTATGTGAGTTTTACAATTGTTCCTTTCGCTGTATTCTCCATTTTGACTACTTTTCTGTTTGTTTACCTGAATATGCTTAAAATCGGGCTTTTTAAAATTAAATCTGAAGTGTTTAATCTATAATAATATTATAAAGAGGAAATATTTGTATTTTGTGTGTGTTTGGTTCACGTATAAACCACTGGGCCGTTAAAATTCTTTCATCATTCGAAAGGTAATTTATCTGTATGTAAATTAGGCTATATTTTATGTTTTTTTAATTTCACGCGGACAGAATCGAGAGCAGTAGCTAGTGCTTATTAAAATATGTTTATTAATCTATAGTATGGTAGTAGTAGATACAAAATCGGTTCATTACGCGTAGCGTATGAACCAGTTGTCTAAACGGATATTTGTTACAAACGAGTGAGTGCGTATGTATTGACTGATGCGTAACTTTCCTTGAAATGTTAGCTATTCGACGGCATGATTATTATATCTACAATATATTAATTTACACATAAATATTTACTATATTGTACTATAATTGGAGGGGTAGAGACACGGTAGAGTTAGGAAAAAATGACTGAGATGAAGGATGACAGTTACATTTGGAGGAATAAAACGGAGCGCTCTGAGCCTACAGGAGTATGTTAAGGAATGGAAGATCATGATTAATCTATACTAGCTGTAGCTTGCGACTTAGCCTGGGTGAGATTAAAAAATATAGTCTATGTTACTCACTGATAACGTAGCTTTCTAAAAGTGAAAGAATTTTCAAAATCGGTCCACTAATTTTTGAGCTATTTTAATACATACAAAAATAAAACTCTTTCCCCTTTATTATATTAGCATATAGATATGTAATTGAATAAGTAAGATGACTATATTTTTTTCTTACGTTTATTTCTGATGTGAAAAATCAAAACAAGTATAGGATACGTTCGTAATTCTGTGTATAAAGTTTTTTAGTAACCTTTTTTTCTTGTTTTAATGTTGAATTTAAAATAGCGTGCATCTTTGATCGTGAATTATTCAAATCAACAAAGATAAGTTTCTGGTTCAGATACAATACGAATAGCGTCATTATTCGAAATAAGAAAACTCAAGCAATCAAGACGGTGCTTGCAATATTCTTATTCCAATATCCTTTGTAGGTCGTTTTCGCTATAGTTTTTTTTTTTAAAAACCGTTAACTTCTACTATGATTTAAATTTTAAATACACTATTTTATTATGACTTCTACAATAATTCATGAATCACTTATTGTAATAGGACGTGAATTTAAACTCGTTGTTAATTTTAAACCGATAGTATAAATTATTTATTACATTTTCAAAGTCTCTGTTTGATGGAATAATACAAAGTTGTCTATCGCACGAGCCAGATTTAAAAAATAACGAAGTCAATAATTTTATTTATATTTTCTATAAAAATAGAACGAAACGTAATTAAAACATTTATGCATTTAACAATTTACTAACTTAACTATCGTAAACTGAGAGCTTATCGAAAAGCACTTAGCAAATCAGCTTTTAAAGTTTTAGTATATTCTGCGCTACGGAAGCTGCGCTTCTACATTTTATATTTGTTTCGTTTTAAAATCATGAAACACGAGCTATTCCCGTGCGGCTTCATCCGCATGAAATTATAAAGGCTTTATTTTATTTTTTAAATTTATCTAATTGTCAATTGCAAATGTCAACATTCAAATGAACAGATAACAACGAAGGCCTTTGAAGGATACCAATTGCCGTACGATGGCAATTTAGCTCCCTTGATGTTGGCAGCTTGTAGTTTATGGTCTCTTTCCCACGTGATGGTTTTTTTCAAATTTATTTACTAAGCGTGTCGTAAGTATAGGCCATTTTTATTAAAGAAGAAGTTACTCAAAAATATGCAGTAAAAACATAAGAACAAAATGTTCTAAAAAAAAGCAATACACTAAAAGGTTACGAAATAATTACATGAAATCCTTAGACCTCCATTATTTTTAATGTTAAAATTAGGAGGAGAGGAAATTTTTATCTTTTAAAAAGATATACCGGTGTCAGACAAAGTAGATTCAGTACATAAACGTTGTCATACGTTTGATTTCATAGCCAAAGTAAAAACCCTTACGTATAAATATTACTGTACCTCGTCTGTTAGTTATAAACAATTAAAATAGCAGTGGAATTGCACTGTTAAAAACAACGAATATTTTTAAATATAAATGTAATACAATATCACTATCGAACTAGTTACAGAAACAATGTCCGAATGCAACTCGAATTCGCTTTCAAGATCGCTATCAAATAAACATTGTTGCAAATTTATTGTTCCAATGCATTACTTATCTATACTTCTTTACTATTATAAAAAAAATACTTTCTACCAATTTACAATGTTAAAGTAAGTACTCGTTCTGTATAAATTTTGTTTAATAACTGCCCTTTCCGAGGGAGTTGAATTATAAACGTAATGGGTTAATCAGCAAAGTAAATGACGGGGACTGGTGTTTCATTTGTCCCGTCTAATAAATTGAAGCAAATTCCTAAATTACTTTTGTCGAATTCGAATCATTTATATTTTATTTACATTTATATTAAAATGTTACTCCGTTTGTTTCGTGTTCTAATGATGTAATTTATCCATTTAAAAAGGTACAGAATTAATACGTTTTGATATTTGACAATCTTTATAAATCATCTTCCTATTTTGAACAATTGATATTTTTTTTTTTTTGTAATGAATAGGCTCAAAAACTACTGGGCCGATTTTAAAAATTCTTTCACCGTTAGAAAGGTAATTTATCTGTGTGTAACATAGGCTAAATTTTTTCATTATTTTAAAATTTCACGCGGACGGAGTCGCGGGCAAAAGCTAGTGTCGTATAAAATATCATTTTACGTGAACCTAATGTATATTTACGTGGTTTATAAAGAAAATCTGTGTTTGTGCAGAGTAACATGGCTATATTTTTTATTATTTTTTAATTTCACGCGATCGAAGTCGCAATAACCGATAGTAGTATAATGTTATTTTCAAACTGTAAAAGGTAATATTATCAAGATAGTAATTTTACTATAAAAAATATAATGCCGAAGACGGTTAACATAATAAACAATAGCAATTTGCATAACGCCACAAACTGAAGAACACAAGTCACTTCAATTTTAAGCAGACATTGAAAAATTACTAAACATTTGATTGATGGGGTCTGGGCACGTTTAAAAAACGATTTCTCAGCTTAATTTTTCTCTCGTCAGATGACGACGGCGCTAGTATGTGATGGATCGAGTTTTACCGAAAATAAGGCCTCGTGTTTCTGATTCTTTTAACGCATTTGTTAACTAGCTTAATTTGGATAACATTTAAGACTAGAGAACTTCAAAGAGATAAGTTTCTGAAGTCTCTATTAACCTACATTACCCGTAGATCGGTTAAATCTTACTAATATTATAGATGCGAAAGATTAGATGGATGGATGTTTGTTAGAGTTTGTAGTCTAAACGGGTAAACGGATTTCGATTAAATTTGGCATAGATGTTGAGGGTAGTCTGGAAGACTACAAAGGTTACTTCTTTTTAATTCCACGCGGAAGGAGTCGCGGGTGAAAGCTAGTGTAGATAAAATTAGTTAAAAGAATTGTTAAAAACAAGCCTTTGCTGCAAAAAAATTCGAATCATCTAGAACATTCGAATTATCTCAAACGATATTCAAGACTTCACAATTTTAATATCATTACAATTTAAAACTGTCAGACTGTTATTACTCTTAAATATGTTTAAAGCAAATGATTCTTTAGTGTTAGCAATAAAAAATACGAATGTTTAAACATGTTTTATGATGGGCACATCAGACTCAGCTTAACAGCTCCCTCTGTGGGAGAAATTGCATAATTTCTCATATGAATTATGCATACCCAGGGATTGCTAACATCAAAATCGAGTCACATCAAAGGATACATTACGTTACACAAACATTTTTTTATCCCCTGTCCATCAGTAGACGTAAAAAAATTACCCGACTTTTGTTTTTTCTCATCATGAATAAATTCCCAACGAAAGGCTTAAGTAAAGTCCACTTCAATATACTTCGTGCTTGCTTACTTGTTACGAGAAAGGAAAATGTTATCGATAAGTAAATGTGAAGACTTTACATAAAACTTTGACTTTTAAGAGACAGGACCTGTCAAACACGGGCTTCCCCTGTCTTATAAAAATTAAAAGTGATAAACAAGCTTGCTTGGGTGGTCGTTTTGTATGTTTTTTCCGTTTTACGCATTTTTATTTGTGTGCCATGGTTACCTCATTGTCGAGAAGTGGAAGAATTTATTTAAGAAAGCGGCTCTTAGCCTAATCCGGATCTCTTTATTCAAAAACAAAAAGGTGTTGAACTTAGTTTTAATAATAACACAGATTGAATATCTTGCCTGAGATTAATTGAGGAATATATAAGTTTCCTTTTATCGTTGATAAAAATACAAAACTTAGAAATTGGTAGTATACGTGTGGAAAGATAACATGAAACGTGGTATATTTTAGCTTAGAATATTTCGCAACGCGTTTTAAAGAAACCTTTTTTGAAACAACGCGTCTTTACAACATCTTACTATAAATGCGAAAGTTTAGATAGATATTCTTTTGTTATTTTGCTAAAAATATTAGCAGGTATTTGTTAATTTACTAATATTTCTTTTAACCAATCCAACTAAGCTCTAGGTTTGCACTAAGATATGGTTTACGATAATAGTCGAATGGCGGGATTCGAACCCTCGACCTTAAGATCGGTAGTCCGTACCCCAAACCATTAGGCTATTGGCGCTTGTAGATGGATGGGTGGATTGTTGTTTGTTAGATTTTCCCGCCTAAATGGCCGAACGGATATCAATAAAATTTGACATAGATCATAGATGTACAGCAGTCTAGGAGAACACATAAGCTTTGTTTTGTTCTATTTTAGTTTCACGCGGACGGAGTCGCGGGTGAAGGGTAGTATTTTGTCAAGAAATTAATTGAAACTGCAACTATTTTACGATGCACATTTTAAATTTTCCAGATTCTTTAATTTTCATTCTTCGGGGGCTTATGCGCAAAAAACTTTACAATTAGCGAGTTTACCGCTTACAAAGAAAGTTGTCCAAGTTACTCGGGGCCATTAAAGCGTCTTTTAGAATCAGAGCGGACGGGGCGTGCAAGTTTTAATGTCTTCCGAGGGGAATTCCCTTTTGTTGCGGTCACGGTTGGTTGGGCAAATAAAAAACAGGGATTGATGTATGGCACGGCCGTGTAACGAAAATTTTCAATCTTAGTCATTTTTCATATTTAGCTTCACTCTAGAGAATGTCACGATATTCAACGACCTCGCTATTCAATGTATGGAATCTTCTGTATTTATTCGTTGACGTGATGTGATTTGATTTACTTTTTCTATACTAATATAAGAGGAAAAAATTGTTTGTTTGATTGTAATGAACAAGCTAAAAACTAATGGGCCGTTTTTAAAAAGTCTTTCACCATTAGAAAGGGAACTTATTATTTTTAAATTCCACGCGGGCAGAGTCGCGGGAAAAAGCTAGTTATTTATAAAAATTTTGACCATTTAGGCCTGACTATGTACTACTGTAGACTAAGAGCGGGTTTACCTTTGACTAAAGTATCGCACAACACAGCGATTGTCGATTGTTTTACAGCCAATTCAACTGTTTAGTTGTACAACTAAAAATCGTGTAGTGTGCTCCTCCATATACTCGTATGTATGTTAAGCTCATAGGAATCAAAGCGAGACTAAACAGAACACGATAGTTTAATCAAATTACGTGTTAAGGTCACTTAATCTTACTTCTTAATAACATTATAAATGCGAAAGTTTAGATGGATAGATGGATATTTGTTAGAGTTTTTAACTCAAACTTCTAAACGGACCTGGATGAAATTTGGTATGAATGAGCATAATGAGACACACAGGCTACTTTAGTTATTTAATACCACGCGGACTGAGTCGCGAGCGAAAACTAGTCTATCACAAGTAGATAATTCGACGAAAAATGATGTTAAGCACGTTTAATGAACATGTATTTTAATGGAATACATTTTTTAATGGAATAAAAATTTTTATGGATTAATTCTTTGTTTCAGATGATGTACCAAATGCATCATACGCAGTCGAAGATAGACATTAAAGCGTATAACGAATGGATGAGGCGGGGATAAGTGGTGCTGGAACAAGTAATGTGGAAACTAGAAATGCCGACGACCTACTTTTTGGGTTATCGACTCAAAATTGGCATCGTCGTGATTGTCATTATGGTGCTTGGATTTTTTAATGAGAGCCAAGGTATGTTGATCTACGACACAGGATTGAAGATGTGCGTTGCTTTCGATTGGAGTTGATTAGCATAGTTCATATCCAGATATTTGTCTGGAAAATTCCCCATTGTATTGCTTTTATTCGTAATCGTATGTGATTAGACAGTGGAAAACCGTCAAGTCTACCTTTAGACTCAACTGTTCAGGATTTACGGTTTCAAATTTTTGAAATAACGGGATTTTAATTACTAAGAATTATAACTTGAAACTGTCGTGGTTTTTACAAATATAATGTTCATAAGATACGGGTTTCTTACCACGATAACGATCATCGGGACCTAAAACAATTCAATCGTGGTAAGAAAATCTAAGAATTAGTCTTAAATTACAATTATTTGATCATAATAAGTGAAAATATAAATCCAGGAAGTGTACAGGATGTTACAAAGCGTATAATTTACTGGCATTAATATCGATGCAATAGGATATGCATAAAAAAATCCAACGTAGACAGTAAAGAAAAAGAAACACTCTAACTAGTTTTGTTCAATTATACTTCTTTCTTCTTCTTCCTCTATAAATGCAAAAGTTTAGATGGATAGATGTTTCTCAGAGTTTGTAGCCTAAGCGGCTGAACTGATCTCGATGAAACTTGGCATAGACGTAGAGAATAGTCTGGAAGGACACACACTACACTGGCTACACACTTTTGTTTTTTTTAATGTTTTTCATTCCACGCGGACGGAATCGCGGGCGAAAGCAAGTCATTTAAATACTGATAAACGTCTCAATTTTGTTGTTTTTACAATGTTTACCGATATTAATGCATCGACTAAAACAGTAAAGTCTATAATGCTCAGCTCAAATTAGAACGTTGCCAATGTTTGCTTCATTGGAACAAACATTTATTACGTAATGTGTTTATCTCTGTTAAATAGATTTAGGCTCAATTAGTCTGCAGACTTTGGCTCATATAAAGACGTTAGTTGCTCACTGTTACAGCGATTGCCAAAACTTTTAAACCAACAATCTATACTATTATAATAAAGCGTATACACACACTTCTTTGTTGCCTAAAATGTCGGCAATTACAGTATATTTTTGAATAATTCTTTTTTTAATAAAAAGCTCTACACTTACGTCAAGCTTTAGGCTATATATTTTCACGCCATTAAATTTAGGGGTAAATATTTTGGATAAAAACCCTAATGTGGGAAAGAAACCATAAGTTGCTACCAACATCGAGGAAGCAAGATTGCCAACGTTTGTTATGTCATGTCATTTTGACATTTGCAATTAATATTTTTGACAAATGCAAACAATAAAATAAAATTTTCATAATTTCATGCGGATAAAGCCGCACGGGATCAGGTAGATACATATAATTTAAAAAACAGCCAGCCTCCTTAGACTAAAACTTTTGATGAGCTATATCGTTAGTAGAATCGACAAAATGTGTCAAAACGTATGAATACGTGACAAGCACGTGATTTATCGAATGTCTATCATTTCCATACATTTTTGACTATTCGATCAGCGATTGCTATAATCAAATGTTACTTTGTCTAAAGGGACTCATTATATTGCATAACAATGCGAATCGAATAGTTAAATCAGACGAGATGTTGAGGCTGTATAACGAATGGAACTAACATTGTATAAGTAAAACTACATTTCTGCAAACACATGCATAGACAGATTATTATCGGATAGGCAAACTGAAATAGTAAATATCGATATTGTAAGCAGACAATCTCTATACATATTGTTAGATCAGATATCAGAATTCATCATCATCTCCCCTGCCTTATCCTACTCCCGTAGGGTCGGCGCACCGGGTTTTCGTCCACCAAAGCACTCTATCATCCGTCATCTCAGTCATCACTCCCTTCTTGATCATGTCACCTTTCACGCAATCCATCCATCTCTTTCTATGTCTACCTCTACCGAAGTACCTCCACATTTATAACTAACATCCTTCTTGTTACATGAATTGTGAATTGTGTACATAATTTTGTCTCAATAAATAGTAATCTTAATAAAGGATGGATTGCGTGAAAGGTGACATGATCAAGAAGAGAGTGATCACTGAGGTGCCGGATGATAGAGTTATTTGGAGGACTAAAACCCGGTGCGCCGACCCCACGGGAGTAGGATAAGGCAGGGGAGATGATAGAACAGTATTCATCATAACCTATGCCATTTCTGATAATTCCTTATCACAAAATAATCTGTTGTATTTTGTTTTTATCCATTTTTTTCTTATTAGTGAAACTTTATCTAAATTCTGTGATACATTTAAGTTTTTAAGCTTAAGATTTTACTTTACTCGTTATTAATGTAACTGGCTTAACGAAGGAAGCCTCACACGTAGCCACTTGACCTAACATCCTCATAAAGCCTCTTAAAGTTTTAAAATGAAAGTGTTCACTGTAAAAACTTAGCAGGCTTGCGAGAATTTAAACTCCTTTGACTCCGGGTTAGATTATGCTAAATCCCTGCGACGACTGAAAGTTAACACCGTTATTAAGCTTGTATACCTAAAAGTGCAGTGCTTTCCCGTATATATTTAATTTGTGTTTACATGTAAATAAAGGAAAATATTGTGCATTTGTTTTTCTTTCTTTTTTAATTCATGTTAATAGGTGTTTAAGAAATGCAAATTTATATCCAACTAGCTGCTCGCGACTTAGTCCGCGTGAAATTAATGAATTATAAAAAATATTGCACATAGTACTCAGTGATAATGTAGCTTTTAATGGTAAAAGAATTTTCGAAATCGGCCATTCAGTTATTGAGTTATTTAAACACATACAAAAATACAAAATAAAATCCTTTCCTCTTTATAATACTAAAGGGCTTTCCAACCCATTTGTCCGATACCAATCCAGCGTGTAAAACATGTGATGGAAATATCGGATTTTGTTCCTTATCTGAGAGTGACGTTATTTTTAAGCTATCTGAGCCTCTATCAGCCAGTGGTGGGACAGGCACTAAGTATAGATATGACAGATATCAAAACGTATTAATGTTATGAATTCGAAACTTTAGATAAAGAGATGTGAATAACGTATCTCTAAAACAGATAAACGGACTTTAGTGAAATTCGGCAAAGAAAATTTTGTAGAATACCACAATGCTACGATTACTTACTACATTTTTATTATTGTAAATTACGCGTGGATGTACTCAAGAGCATAATGTTGTTTTCGTATTAAAATTGTCTACAGATAAAATAAATTAGAAATGTTATTCTTAAATCTATGCTTCTGTAGTGTACTTATCTATTTATTTATTTATCTATCTATTTATTACACTACATTCATTTATTTATAATATTACATTCACCCATTCATACATA
>NW_013524979.1:992268-1008719 GCF_000836215.1 Papilio polytes | reverse complement strand
GTGTTAGTTTTTAATTTGTGTACGTGTACGTTGCATCGTACGTTTTATTGTGTATGTGCACAAATAAACTACATAGTGGTTTACCGCTAAACTTCTTTTATACAAAATAGTATTTTTTTGGCCCTTTTAAATCTAATAACCGTCTACCTTCGTCAAATTTCAGATACTTTTTTCATGTTAACACAAAACTCCATCAAACGTGTAAAAACTTTTTGCCATCTTAACTTGCAAAAAGGTGTCGTGTGTTCAAAATTAAGTATGTTCACCTGCGATATACCCACATTAGAGCTCAGATGTTGTCAGACCCGAATAATTTCTTAATCAAGCCGCCTTTGTTTACGTTAATTGTGTCATTTGCTATTCCATTTGGGACACGGCAACAGACGGAATGCCAAAAATACTTATCCTTTAATGTGATCACGACACGTATGAGAGAAGCTAAATTACTTTTAGATTTGCTTAATGACATGCGCGACAAAAAGGTTTCTAACAGATAAGGCTGTACACATACTGCGAATAAAAATTATTTTTTACTAGCTGTTCCCGTGCGACTTCATCCGCATGAAATTATAGAAACTGTAATATATCTTCGACATTTGTTTAATTTTTCTATTGGAAATGTCCAAATTACCGTTACCACAATAACCTCGCTTTCTTAATGTTGGCAGCTTCTTGGTTTTTTTTCCAATTTATTTACCCTCTACTTTAGATAGCGTGAAAATATATAGCCTAAAGCGTGTAGTAAGTGTATGGCTTTTTATTAAAAAAAATGATTATTAAAAAGCATGCTTTGTTTGCTGACATCCTACGCCACGAAGTAGTGTGTGTTCATGCTGTACTACATTGTATAGAAGTATAGATTTATTCTCTACTTTCAATGATAGAAATGAACTTTCTTTGTACATCTACAGAGTAAACACTTAAGTAACTTAAGTAAGGTACTAGAGAGAATGATATTTAATAAAAAGTGGAAAACTATTAAAATTGTACTGAAATTGCAAATTGCATTTTAAACCCAATCTTGGTAAGAAATCTTACGAACATTATAGAAATTTCAAGGATGATTTATATAACAGGTTCTGCGCATTACGGGGAAGACAGCGTCGGATCATTTCCATACTTTGAGTACAACGTGCCTCGGAATGTGACCACAGTAGTCGGACAAACTGCCTTCCTACATTGCAGAGTTGAACAGCTCGGGGACAAAGCGGTAAGTTTATAGACTATCACTTTACTTCAATAATAGGATTAACCAAGTTAACTCACAATTATTATATACAGGGGTAATATATACAGGGTCGACGAATGAATTTATTACCTGACTGAGAATTAAATTACCCGACTGATTAAATGTTTATTTACCTGACTTACCAAAAGTTTAACTGAACGATAATGTTTTGTTATCAGGCAGATTAAAAGTTTATTTATCTCACTGACTAAATATTTATTTAACTGACTATCTATCATCATCATCATCACCAGCTCACTTTACGTCCCCACCGAGGGGCTCGGAGCCTACCCTAATCAGGGGTGACTAGGCCATAGTCAACCACGCTGGCCCACTGCGGGTTGGTTGACTTCACACATATCTTTGAATTTCTTCGCCGATATGTGCAGGTTGCATCACGATGTTTTCCTTCACCGTAAGAACGTTGGGTAAATTATGTACGTATTAAAATTCGAAAAATCGAAAATCACATTGGTACATGGCGGGATTCGAACCCAAGACCTGTAGAATACAAGTCAAGTGCTTAAACCACTGAGCCACTGATGCTCTCTATCTTTAAAAATAAATAATTTGATAACAATTTTAAATTAATTCAATATTATTTAGGTATCCTGGATAAGAAAAAGAGATCTTCACATCCTTACTGCTGGTATTTTAACTTATACATCGGATCAGAGATTTCAAGTAAGTTAAGTCAAATTCATAAATAAAATTAAGATTATGATTTTCGAGTACAGCAAAAATTGTTGCCAAAAATTGTAAAAATTGACTCAGTTAATGATTACGAGAAAATATCAGCCATGAACAAAAGCGTAATATTTTTCGAATTCATTATCAAGTAAAAGTAATAAAAAAGTGAGAACGCTAGAGTAAATCAAACTTTTTAATATTTTTTTAGTATGAAACTCAATTTCAAATAATAATACCAAAGTAAGATTAAAATAGCAAACGTCCTAATATAATTTTGCTCTAGGTTATCAGACCAGATAAATCAGAAAACTGGACGCTCCAAATCAAATTCCCTCAGGAACGAGATGCGGGCATTTACGAATGCCAAGTGAACACCGAACCCAAGATGTCACTGGCATTCCAACTAAATGTTGTCGGTAAGTCTTTGTTAAAGATATTGTAATTACGCTAGAATATTTGTAACTACGTCTATTCAAATAGCTACTTCATGGATATCACATTTGCCGGTACGATTTTCTTTTGTTATTGAACTTGACTGAACTATTAGTAAAAAAAAGTTCGCCTTAACTACTCTTCTTTCTGCTCTGTTTCTAAGTTAAATGTATAAATACAATAGGAAAATTCACTAATACTCGTATTTAGAACTGCTCAATGTATATAGTAACCCTGTCAATCTAATTGTACTAGCAAATATCGAGGTCACAATAAATGTTCCTAAAAATAAATACGATGATAAGTGAACTTTTTTTTTGACTTCTTAATAAATTCGTTATTAGAATAAACAAAAAAGGCAAAGGTAGAGACTCAACGAGCACAAAACAAATTAAATTGCTCGATGACAATACGAAATGAAGGCCGCGATAAAAGTTGCTCTCTTTCGCGGGATTAAATCTCGGTTCAAAAATTTGTTTTCTTCAGACAATATCTACGTTTTATCTCGCTTATATTATACGTCCTTACAACCTAAATGAAAGTATTTCATGGTTTTTCTTTTTCTTCATTTTAATACCCAAACAAACACCGCTTTATGAGGACGGAGAAAAACAAGGCAATCTTCTTCGTAATTTTCTTTAGCTGTTTCATCTTACAAATTTATGAACTGGCTGAAAAGAAACTTAGTTTATATTTTTCCACGATTACTTTTTAAAAGTAATGAAACGAAACGAACAGCCATTTAAAAAAATTAACAGCCAAAACAACAACTTATTACGATTTATTTAATTAAAAAGACAATAGTAAAACTCATTTCTGTTGGCGTAAAAAACTTCTAGTTTCGATACGATAAACTCCTGGGGAACAATAATATGTTTGAAGAAAATATAGCTTTAAACTCTATCTATACTAAAATTATAAAAAGGAAAGATTTGTATTTTATATGTAATGAATACAAAAATTACTGGCCTAAATTAAAAAAAACATCACTGAAGCTATATTTGTTACTGTTATTTTAATTCCGCGTACTCGTTGACGCGTGCAAAACATACTTAAAATCTGAATGGGCTACTTGTAATTATATTATGGGGCATTAAATGCTTGCAAGGAAAAACTAGCGCTGGACAATGTTCTCTTACATAACCCTGGCTTCCCCCCAGAAGAAAGGGTATCTTTTTGAAGATTTCGCCCCAGATACCAAAAAAAGACCATGATCTCAATAATGATAAGTGAAGAGTTTAGTAAATGTCTGTTTGTTATGAATGGAAACATTGTGTGCGTGTTAGATAAAATGTTGTTATCTTCAACAGAAGCCAAGGCGCATGTCCTTGGTCCAGCAGACTTATACGTGAAGACTGGCAGTGCACTTTCTTTGACGTGCATACTCAGCCAGGGTCCTCACGATCTTGGCACAATATTTTGGTATAAGGGTAAGTACACAACACAATCTTAATATCAAACAAGACGTAAGGCATGTTCAATAATAAAAAAAATATGTTAAAGAGATAATTCAAAACTACATTAACTATGTCTGTTGTAAACATTAAAAGACTTTACTTAAAGTTTTCATCGTTCTTTTTAGACACGCCTTTTTCGCAAGTGTCAGTAGCTATTTTTCTACATTTGACATATCTATATGCTATTGCAGCCAGTATGTATTAATTATAAATGAACCTCCTTATAAATTCACAATGTCCAAAAAATATGACGGAATAACTTAGGAAGTAAATTCCTGTCCTAAAGAAATGACTTAAAATTCATTCAAATTTTAGGATCAAATATAATAGAATATAAGGAAGTCGAAGGGAATGAGATCTCGATGGAGCCACGGATTCGCCTGAAGACGGAATGGACGGAGCAGCTGACGTCACGGCTCACTATAGAGAAGCTAACGCCGGGTGACAGCGGCAATTACAGCTGCGTGCCTACCATGGCAGAAGCAGCGTCAGTCAATGTGCACGTTATTAACGGTAAGTGGAACTTCGATTAGTTTTTAATTTAATCTACAAGTATTGATCATATCAATCTAATAATCTTATCTAAATTAAGTTCTTCTTTTTATTGCAATTCCGTTTTTTTGTGTTGTTTAGTTAGTAGTTTTTCTATTGTTGAATCGCACATTTTTGTACAATATTTCTATTAATAAAGATCATTGGGTATACATAGTTGTTATAAATAGCTGTTGGTCTTCGTTGAAAATAAATAAACAAATATCAATACTTTTTCTGATTTTGGGACTTGGATGATGGGCATGAAAACACGAAAATATTGAAATTGAATGTAGCTTAAAATGTAAAGGAAGACCAAAAAAGGATGAATGGTTTATATTTGTAAGGATATGCGTAAGATGGCAGTGAATTCAGATTTGACGGCTGATGAAAGATGTATGGAGAAATGATAATCAGAGAGAAGGGCGGGTGATAAGTCTTCTGAGATAAAATAAAATTTTCCAAAAATCAAATCTATTTAAAGGAAAATTAAATTACGGACAAGCTAGACGAGTACATTTCTCAACATTTTTTTTTCTGTCCAGGAGAACATCCAGCAGCGATGCAGCATGGGAATGCAAATACAGCGTCACCCTGCGCTCTCTCAGTGAATCTGCTCATCTCTCTCTACTGCACCATCGCAACCCTCTACACCAGTACGATTGATGGCTTCAGATGAAAGTTACAAAACACAGCCTTCATCAAGTAAGGCGTCGGAATAAATATAGTGATCCCTTTTTGTTTTATGATCATTGGTAATCTGGTGGTAATTTATCTATTCATTTGTTTCAATTTATTAAATCTCGTTTATACCAAGCTGACCCTTGATTGATATTGTTTTTTTTTTTTTTAATTCCAGTCAAAATTTTAATCTCTCTTCTGCCTACTGTATAAAAGTTATTTACTTTAATTGGATGATTTGTCGGAATACAAGGTTCTCTCTATCTTTAACCAGAAGTTTTTCGGTAGTTCACAATCTGACTGCGCCTTGTAATTTATCTGTCGGATTACTGCGGGTATTTATTATGGTTTAATATGTCGCTTCGCCACTCTTCCTTTCAACCAAACGGCATATTTTCCTACCACAATTTTGCATCTGTTTATAACTAGTTATTTATATACCGACTTATACAAAATCGATAAACCTATTAATACATTTTAAATTCTAATTAAGATAGTTGACTAATTTAATAACACATGTAAGAGTTTAAGACTTTTGATATGCAGATGTGAATTTTCAACCATTCAAATTGAAACAACTTTATTGTTTAAAAATAAGATGACTATAATATAGTATAAGAAGTACAGTCAGCTACATAAATATGTAAACATTAATCTTTAAAAGCTTGTATACGTCTTCGGTTTCTGATATTGACGGGTTTGTGCGTGTATAAAACCGAAATTAAAAAGGCAATTGGCACAATTTTCTAATGTTTTGTTTTGTACATATTTTTGTAGCTGACTGTAACTAATAACCTAAAACACAATATCATGAAATTCATTTAATACAAATTGCAATGTTATTTAAAGCGTAAAGTTCTGTCTGTTAAGTAATTAATTAGCAAAAAATTGTCTTAATTGGGCGAATAAAGAATTTAATGTAACTTCATTAAGGTGCATAGCATTCTATAAATAAATTTTAATTTTGGCTATGAATTGTAAATTCATAATTAAATTTAAGATAGAAAGTATAAAAAAAGTATTTGACAGCAGCAAGTAAAAATTAAGAAGCAAATTAACAATTTACTCGAAAACCGGTGGATAATTTTTTAAGCAAACATTTCTATAATTTTCAAGTGTTTTCAATTAGGTCAAATTTGTAAGGCCAAAGAAAATCTTCTAATTAGTTAAGAACCATAACTTTTTTAAGGAAATGAAAATTAACAAGGAACATGAAAGTAAATGCAGAATTAAAAAAAAACTGAAACTAACACAATTTAGGTCATTTATAAGACGAATAACAAGAAAGAAGAATTTAAAGTCTCCACTATAAGGCAGAGGAAGAACGAAGTAAGTATGGATTGCGTGAAAGAGATGCCTAAGTAAGGAGTGGATTTAGATATCGCGGCTGATAGAGATGTATGGAAGAGCTCGTACTGTGCCGACTCTGTAAGGGATAAGGGCAAGTTGATGATAACTATAAAGAATTGTTTCTTACTTGCTATCGCTATCAAAGCGTTCTTAAAAACATATTGTTGTCTCTTTCATTCTCCTTGTGAAAGACAGGAACAAGTGTATCGTAGTGGACTATAGAAATCATTTACTTTCTACTGTCAAATATTATTCAATTGGGTGAGTCTGACAGTGTTTTGTTTTTCTGGTTCTAAAATCGACTTTCCTCGAGTTGATGAATTCTCAGGTCCTTAATCACAATGTCTAAGCAAAGTTCTCGATAACTAACGAATAGATTAACTGACAGATAAAACTTCGTGTTAAATTGCTTTTCATTTTACAACTTATTTGTAGATTGTGTAAGTGCAATGATTTTATTTGGCAAATGAAAATCAACGGTTACAATTTTTACAGTTAAGGACGTTAATTTCCCACCCATCGAGGGTTTTACGAATTTTATTCGTCACGATTAAAGAAATGTTAATTGATATTATATTGAGAAATTAAACAAATAATGTTTTTAATATAATTTAGGTGAGAATTAGTTCAGTTTCATTTATCATTATAAAGCTATGTAAGTTGTACACATTTACACGGGTTGTAAATAAATTTGTACACAAAAGCACCCAATACTTACCCTTTGTAGTTATTTTAGAGTTTATAAAGTATTTACGTAATGTTATTTTAATTAATAGTAAGTATGTACATAGCATTTTGTAAATAACATGGAATAGTATTCTTTCATTATTATTTAATAATAAATCGTTATTATTAATTTTTTAATAAATAAACTGTAGAAATAATTAAGTGGAAAATGTACTATACTTGTAAGAAAAACTTTGACAAATAAACATAGTAATTATTACGTTTGTTTTATTTATAAACTAGATTTTATTTAAAAACAAAAGTGAGTAGCCTATGTGTTCTTCTAGACTATCCTCTACATCTATACCAAATTTTATCGAAATATGTTTAACCGTTTAGACTACAAACTCTAACAAACATCGCATTTATAGCATGACTAGCTTTCGCCCGCGACTCCGACCGCGCGGACTAAGAAAAAAACAAAAGAGAGTAGCCTATGCGTTCTTCCAGACTATCCTCTATATCTATGCCAAATTTCATCGAAGTATGTTCAGCCGTTTAGGCTACAAACTCTAACAAACATCCATCCATCTAAACTTTCGCATTTATAGCATGGTAAACAGAAATGTAATACTCGAAATAAAAGTCAAAAACAAGTTATTATAACATGATCCGTCTGTAGAAACTTACGGCTAGACATTAGACCTCTTTTTACGCATATCCTCTTATACACTATCCATACTTTCTTCTGTCTTACTCTAGTTTTGAACATACATCATCATCGTCATCTTTCTCCTTATCCTACTCCTGTAGAGTCGGCGCAATGGGTTTTTGTCCTCCACATAACTCTATCATACGTCATCTCAGTCATCGCTCCCTTTTTGATCATGTCACATTTTACACAATCCATTCATCTCTTGCTAGGTCTACCTCTACCGATGTACCCTTCCATACTCATAACTAACGTTCTCCTTGTAATATGCGTTTCATCCCTCCTCATAACATGCCCATACCATGCTTTAAACATACATATTAACTATAAATAAATTCTTGAACTGGACATAAATGTCAAATTTTCGTTAATTTAGTCTAAGTTTCGGTGGCTCAGTTTACTTGACTTGCAATCTACATGTCCTATCTTCAAATTCGTCATGTACCAATGTATTTTTCGAATTTAGAATTTCATATGTACATAATTTACCCGACTTTCTTACGGTGAAGTAACAACCTACACATAGCGGAATTCAAAGAAATACTCGTAGTAGTAAACCAACCCGCAGATTTTAAACTCCTTAGTCGGGATGTATAGTGATTTAAATTTAGTCACACAGACTACGTAAAAAGAAGCTCTATAAACATGTAATCGTATCAAATAACATATTAACAAGTACCCACATATGTTAGACATACAATTTAACAATTTGTAAGGCCTCCGCGCATTGCCTGCAACGCTACGTGACTTATAATATGATTAGAGCTTTTACCACTGATACACGGCGCAGTAATTGTATCAACTATTTATTTATCGAATTAAGTCTACGTAATACACTAATTATCACTAACTTACAATATTTTATACGTAAAATTGGTTTGAGAATAATTTATATATATCGACTTGAGGTCAGACAGGTCTTGGGTTGGAATCCCGCCATGAACCAATGTAATTTTCGATTTTTTCGAAATTTATACGTACATAATATACCCGACGTTCTTACGATGAAGGAAAACATTGCATTGCATTTGATGCATGCACATATCGGCGAAGAAATTCAAAGATACGTGTGAAGTCAATCAACCCGCACTTGGCTAGCATGGTTGACTATGGTCTAGTCACAACTAACTAACGGTAGGCTAAGAGCCCCTCAGTGGGGACATAGGGAGCTGGTGATGGTGGCTTGAAGTAGTACAATATCAGAATTACTATTACTAGTAGTAGCGGTCATGAGTAAAGTCGGCTTCAAGGAATACGCTCACAATAATTCTCATTCAGGATATCATCGTACAAAACTCAGATAGTTCAAACATTGTCCTCGCAACGATCCCTATTTTCAGAATGATTCAAGTTCTCTAGAAAGTCGCTTGGCGGCTTGTGTTCTTATTATGAATTAAATTCATATTGATTTCTTCTTTCGATTGCGACATGTATTTTATTATCATATTTTGGCAAAGAGCAAGCGGTCACCTGAATCCGATAGAATGGCGAAGACCGCTGCCCAGACATCCGTAACTGCAGATACGTTGCCCTTAATCTACGGAGGAGGACAAACGAAAGAGGATATTTTACCTACCCATGACCTAGAGTAGGCCCTCTACCCTGCTATCTACTTTCACGTTCCATGCTTTCCTTATAAGAAATTAGTGTAAAGGGAAAGGAACTAAAAGGATGCCTCCGGAACGCACAGTCATAAAACGAAACGTGGAATTGCTACTACTTCACTCCTGTCTTCTGTGGTCGTGGTATTGCATTTAATGTTAAAGCGGGCTCAAAGTCGCGGGCATAATTGTATACATAAGAAGCAGTTTGTGGAATGAACAATGTGTTTGAATCTTAAATTTAAACAAGGGTACCTTTTAAGGTGATGTACAAAGTGGTTCTTTACGACTTTCTCTAGTATTTCGCTAAAGTTTCATCATTATTAAAGTTATTTTAGGTTTGTTCTTACTTCATAAAACATTATGTATTATTCAAAACGATAAAAGTTAAAAGCAAGATCTTGCTTGAAAAATATTTTATGGCATATTTATGTGTAGCCACAAAATGTGACTTAACGTCGTATAAAGTGGTATTTCTAGTAGCTGTATAATAAAAACTCATACAAAACAACTTTTGGTTTTATTTTATAACATAACTATTTTATTTATCTTAACTTTAAAAACAATCAATGATTCATCAAAGAATGGTACAAAAATATTCATATGTTTTTGTAACGCCTGATGATTTAGATAAAGCAATCAATCACATCCTTGCCAAATTTAATAGAGATCCCTTAAGCGGTTAGAAATATATGTAGTAACATTACTCCAATCATCTAAACATTCGCATTTATAATATTAGTAAGAATATATTTTTTTCTTAACGCCTGATGAATTATATATAGCAATCAACACCATATAAATATTTCTAAGCTTGTTTAAGTATACCAAAATAATGTAAAATTTTAAAAATCCTAATATAATTTATTTATTTATGAGTTTTTAATTAGAGTTCCATGTTAGCTTGACATTTTTATTAATTGTTATGTTATGTTGAGACCTTAACTGACCGTAATTATAACGTTTTCTGCTTCTTTGAAAATATAGGTCAAGTTGTGTAAGATCTTTTTATAGAAACTAGAACTACGGTTGAAATGTAATTTGAATATGAAATAACATGTCAAGATAGTATAAAAGGGATTTATTACGTAACAAGTATATATAAAAGAAAGTTAAAAATACCAACAGTTCACATGTAAAAGAAAGAGCGTCGGTGACTCAGGGGTTTTAACACTTGACTTGTAATCTACAGGTCTTGGGTTCGAATCCCACTATGTACCATTTTTGACTTTTCATATGTGCATAATTTACCCGACGTTCGGTAAAGGAAAACATCTTGATGCAACCTGCACATGTCAGCGAAGAAATTCAAAGATATGTGTGCAGTTTAACCCGCACTTGGCCAGCGTGGTTGACTATGGCCTAGTCACCCCTTATTACGGTAGGTTCCGAGCACCTCCGTGGGGACGTATAATGAGCTGATGATGATGATGAATATGTAAACGTATACAAAATATCATCTGAAAGTTAGATAATAAACTAAAATGTATCAACTAATAAGATATACATTATGTACTTTTAATAACACAACATAGATATGTAAATTTAGTCCTAATTTTAGTCTCTTTTCCTTTCCACCATTTTCTTAATGGAAGGGATGTGAAGGAAAAGTGGATTTGGCAGTGGATGAGACCCTTGGAAAGGGGAAATATCCTTTTTATATGCGTCTTCTAATCCATCGATTAAGTGTGGGTAACGCATCTGCAATTGCGGATGTCTATGGGCAGTCGCTTCGCCATTTCGGCGGATTCATTTAACCGCTTGTTTGTTTGCCACCGTATAATAAAAAAATATACATTACATTAAGTTGGTAAGATAAACTTGTTATCTATACTAATATTATAAATAAAAATTAAAGAGATTATAAAAAATCTTTCCTGATTTGTATTTTTGTATGTATTGAAATAACTCAAAAACTACTTGACCGATTTTAATTCATTCACCGGTAGAAGGGTAATTTATCTGTGAGTAACTTAGGCTATATTTTTATTATTACACGCGGGCAAAGTCGCGAGCACCAGCTAGTGTAATATAAACAGAGTTATGTAATATGTTAACACTACATATATACAAAGCCACGGTGAACAATCGTAAATAAGATAATATATCATGCAAGAAAGGAAACACCTGGTATGTGACATATATTTTTATGAATCGTAAAACTGTAAGAGAGAGTTCTTCCAGCTTATATATGGTGTACAGTCGTGGAACACAGCGGTGTCCCACTTCTGGAAAAATTTCCTTGTTCATTACCACGAGGTAAACTCCACCATTACTTGCAAATAACGAATTAGATAGCAGTGAGTACAAATCTATACTAAAGTAATAAAGCATAAACACACACTACTTAATGGCGCACAATGTCAGCAAACCTGTTTTTTAATATTTTTTTCTGTCACCTGTTTTCCGTTAGTTTGTTTATGAATGGGAATAGACCGATAAAATTATTTGACCCGATGAGCAAATCGAACCAAAATTATGATAGTTTTTTTGCAAGCTATTTAATGTCATACATTTTTTCTGAGAGAACAAACCGCAGTAGCATCTCAACGGACAAAATATCCTAGTGAGACTTGCTAGCAAGTGAAAGACTGATAAGCAAGAGAATTGTCAACTATAGTGCACCTATTTTTTAAAACAAACGACGCTCTGATATGTGTCAAGTGTGACAAGCTAGTGGTCCATTTCTGGTTTTTCAGTGGCAAACGAGACCGCGGCAAGGACTTAAGGCGGTGAGATAGTACATAAGGACTGCAAAACAAACACTTTTCATCTCAAACATTCTAAGAAAAAACATACTCCTAAGATAATTAAACTTGCCATCTCTTGTATGCGTTTGTACTCGTCGTTGTCTGAGTTTTAATAAAAACTCTTATGTTCTATTTTCAAAGTAACTGAGTGAGATGAATATGTATTTGTACAGCTGTCTCTATAGTGATATTAATGGAAACTGGGGACCTATCACGAAAAATTCCGAGTATTCGTAGTCATTGACAAATATATACTTTTTGCAGCGCACTTCGAATTTAAATACCTTTTTACTTTGATAAAAATGAAAATAAGTAATTATATTTTCATCTTTCAAAGAGAAAATCTTTTTAGTATTGAATGATTTATTATTATAAAAAAGAAACATTACGCTCCTTACAAATTCTTATAGTTAACAAAGTCTCATTAAAGATTTTACAACAAAGTTCGATTTCTAATTACCATTTTCAAGGCAAAAATCTTTCTTCGCTTTGACTTTTAAAGTATAACTAATTTAGAATTATGCTATTTAATAAAAGAAGTATATTCTTAATTGAATTTTGGTATTGATTATGTACGTACATAAAGCGAGAAAGCGTGTGTTAAAACTGAAATCTGTCACAACGTCATCTGAAATTAGCTCTATATATTAATACTAGCTGTTGCTCGCGACTTCGCCCGTGTGACATTAAAAAGATAATAAAATATATAACCTATGTTACTCACAGACAAATCACCTTTCTAACGGTGAAGAAATTGTTTACATCGGCCCAGTAGTTTTTGATTTATTTCAATACATACAAAAATACTATCCTCTTTAATATTAGTATGAATTAGTTTTAATTTTAACCTACCTTGCAATTATTATTAACTGAAAGTTTAGATGGATGGCTGTTAGAGTTTGTAACTTAAAATGCTGAACAGATCTCCATGAAATTTGCAATAGATGTCAAGGATAGTCTAGAAGATAACATAGGTTACTCACTTTTGTTTTTTGACTCCTACATGGACGGAGTCGCGGAGAAAAGCTAGTAAGTAGAGAATTATTTATACCGAAAGCGTAGTGATACAATATAACGTTAACGTCAGAGTTAAAACACGTGTTTGACTAAAAAATGTTTAATAAATTTTTTTTTGAAATAAAAATATTTTACTAAGTAATCCCTTCTAATCCGTGCAATAAGCGAAATGAGGTTTTTGGTACGGAAACACTTAACTATCGCGATATTAACTATGTCAAGAGGATCATAATCTGGCGTAGAAGCGTGCTTAAGTCTTCATGTTAGCAAATCTTAATATTGCCTAAACCAAGAATGCAGCAGGGAGCCAAGTTTTGCTCCAAGGCGCACAAGCACCGTGAAAATGTCAACTCATCACTTTTATGCTTTAACATAATATTAACTATATTAGTATGATAAATATATGAAAATCTAGACTTTTATAAATCGGAATATACTATAATCCAGGACTGATTTCCACAAATTTAGAAGTCTATTATGACGTCTGCATAAAGAAGTTAGTCTCTTATCTAAATTGTACAACAGTTTCTGTTTTTTTATGTAACATTTTTTTAAATCTAAATAAATACTTCACGTTCCAACTTTAGTCCCTTTTCCTTCCCACCCTTTATTTAAGAAAATGATGGGAAGGGAACTTGGATATGCCGCTGAAAGAGACGGATAGGAAAGGGAAACATCCTCTTTATGTGCGTCTCCTCCTCCGTCGATCAAGGTAGGCAACGCATCCTCTATTCTGAAGCTAAGATTCAGGTGGCCGCTGGCCCGTTTGCCAATTTATGATATAAAAAAAATACTTTACGTATCAACATTTATATCATACTAGCTTTCGCCCGCGATTCCGTCCGCGTGGAATAGAAAAAAAAAAAACAAAAGTAAGTACCCTATGTGTTCTTCCAGAATATCGTCTACATCTATACCAAATTTTATAGGAATCTGTTCAGCCGTTTATGCTACAAACTCTCACAAACATCCATCCATCCATCAAACCATCTAAGTTTTTTCATTTATAATATTAGTATATATAGTATGATGTATATTAGTATTCCGTGTTTAAGTCTAGGAAAAAATAAACCAAGAAAAGTAATACGAGAGTAAATTTTAAGTCATGCAGCGGTGAGTGTGGGACGTCCTACTTTCGCGAACAATCGCCTCTGGCTGTAATTTCTGAGCTAACAAGCGACAACAGTATGTCATCTCGTAGTCAAGTCTTTTTTTCATTTGCTACGAAAACAACGTTTTAAGTAGTTAAAGCAGAAGCTGGAGAAAATCTTATTGAATAACTGAACTTAGCTTTGCGATACCGTAATTGTACAGTCGACTTGATAATTATATATACGCTAGCTTTCGCCCACGATACCGTCCTCATGGAATAAAAAAAAAACAAAGTGAGTGGTCTATGTGTTCTTCTAAATCATCCTCTACGCCTATTCCTTTAGAGCGGGCACACTTTGACTAAATTGTCGCACAGCGGTTGTGCGATTGTCGATTGTTTCGCAGCCAATTCAACTGTTTAGTTGCACAATCTAATAACGAGTGGCAATGTAAGATCATAGGAATCAAAGTGACAACCCACAACTCTTCAAAATTTTCATTTAAATCTTTGTAACTAGTAACTAAAACATATATCGAATACGTATGGTATAGATACTCGTCTTTTGATAAAAAATAAACTCGCAAGACTTTTAAAAACCTATAATAAAAATCAAAACCAGTTTGTATTTATGTCGCAAGATTTTATCAATGTATATTTTTTTAAAGTAACTTCATTACACGTGTTAGAAAGTATCGAATTTTCCTTCGACGTTTTCTTTCTTAAAAGTAATTCATCTTCCTTTTAAAATGTCACACTGTGCAGAAAATAAATTGGTATTAATTTAATCGTGATGTTTTTGGTAGATTTCTTTCTTAATAATTAGAATTAAAAACACTTTAAGGTCATCATCATCTTGCTCAGTCCCCACTAAGGAGCTCGGAGCCTACCCTAAGTAAAGGGAGACTAGCCTAGTCATCTGGCCCACAGCGGGTTGGTCGACTTCACACATATCTTTGAATTTTTTCGTCGATATGTGCATGTATCACGATGTTTTCCTTCACCGTAATAACGTCGGGTAATTTATGTACATATGAAATTCGAAAATCACATTGGTACAGCGGGAATCGAACCCAAGACCTGTAGAATACAAGTCAAGTGCTTAAACTCTTGGGCCACCGACGCTCTGAATTTAAGAAGCTCTTAATAATCTTTCATCATTTAATTTTATATGTTTCATGATTGTCTTTTCGTTCACAGAAATTATAAAAGGTAACAAAAATGTATAGTTTGCGACGCAAAATAAAAACAATTTGATCCGTATTATCCCCGGCACTGTACTCTACGTGCTTGCGCGCGGCAGGAGGCAAATTGCCTATTAGGATACCTACTTGTATAGTATTGTATTATCTACGCTATTAGTTTTAAATTTAAAACTGTCTTAAACATAATTTGTATAATCCCAGTAAATATACTTAGACACTAGTTAAACATGTGTTTTATAAATTTCTTGCAAATTCGTTGATCTCCAATAAAGACTCGTTTATACTCAAATAAATTGACATCTATGTATCTGTACTTCTATACTAATATAATAACGCGTAAACACACACTACTCTGTGGCGTAGGATGTCAGCAATCACGCATAATTGTAAATAATTATTTCTTTAATAAAAAGTCCCGCACTTACGATACGCTTTAGGCTATTATTTTCACGCTATTAAGCTAAGAGGGTAAATAAATTGGAAAAAACCTTCATGTGGGAAATAGGCCATAAACTAAAAGCTGCCAACATTAAGTAGTTATTATGGTGACGGTAATTTTGACATTTGCAATTGAGAATTTGACAAATGTGAACAATAAAATATTTTTTTTTAAAGTCGCATGGGAACAGCTAGTTTTTGTATGCAACTCAAAAACTACTGGATCGATTGTAAATTTTCTTTCAACATTAGACAGCTACATTATCACTGAGTAACAAAAGCTAAAATTTATACATCGATTTTATTTATATTACGTACAGTCACGGGCAAAAGTTTATTACTGCTTAAACAATAAGATACAAGATATAGAGTTACGAAGGGATCGGACGTACCATCTCATATTAAAATGGGTCAAACTTTAAAATACATCACGATAAGATTGGTGTAGAATATCAAGTTAATAATCAGTTTCTCAAGTCCCAAGTCCCTCGTTGTAACGGAACGTGACTTTGTAGAGTAGCTATTTAGATGCGGACACCCCCTACCTTTATCAATGGATTCGTTTGATACATTCTCCCGACCCTCCGACAGATAAGCTTACGA
>NW_013524979.1:990476-991560 GCF_000836215.1 Papilio polytes | reverse complement strand
AATTGCCTATTAGGATACCTACTTGTATAGTATTGTATTATCTACGCTATTAGTTTTAAATTTAAAACTGTCTTAAACATAATTTGTATAAACCCAGTAAATAAAATTAGACGCTGTTTTATATACTGTTTATAAATTTCTTGCAATTTCGTTGATGACCAATAAAGCCTCGTTCATACTGAAGCAAACTGACATCAGCTGACTTCTATACTAATATAATAAAGCGGACACACACTACTTTGTGGCGTAAGATGTCAACAATCACGCATAATTGTAAATAATAATTTCTTTAATAAAAAGTCCTGCACTTACGATACGCTTTAGGCTATTATTTTCACGTTATTAAACTAAGGGGGTAAATAAGTTATTCAATAATAATATAAATAATCATTTTTTTATATTTGTTAAGCCAGCGCTTGACTATTATTCTTCATGTGAGAAAGAGGCCATAAACTACAAGCTGCCAACGTTAAGGAAGCAAGGTTATTATGGTAACGGTAATTTTGACATGAGCAATTGAGAATTTGACAAATGGGAATAATAAACTAAAGTTTTTATAATTTCATGCGGATGAATCACACGGGAACAGGTAGTTTTTGTATGTAACTCAAAAACTACTGGATCGATTGCAAAAATTCTTTCAACATTAGACAGCTACATTATCACTGAGTAACAAAAGCTAAAATTTTTACATCGATTTTATTTATATTACGTACAGTCAGGGGCAAAAGTTTATTACTGCTTGAATAATGAGATACAAGATATAGAGTTACGAAGGGATCGGACGTACCATCTCATATTAAAATGGGTCAAACTTTAAAATACATCATGATAAGATTGGTGTAGAATATCAAGTTAATAATCAGTTTCTCAAGTCCCAAGTCCCTCGTTGTAACGGAACGTGACTTTATAGAGTAGCTATTTAGATGCGGACACCCCCTACCTTTATCAATGGATTCGTTTGATACATTCTCCCGACCCTCCGACAGATAAGCTTACGAATGACTTTAAAAATCAATTGGTGATTTAATTAAAGAATAAAATATTGAAGGTTTGAAGTAATTTACACAGTTATATGTTTCAA
>NW_013524979.1:988312-989946 GCF_000836215.1 Papilio polytes | reverse complement strand
AAAGAAACAAAAAATACAATGCTGCCAATAACATAGAAACAAGGTTGCTATGGTTACTCAAAAAACATTGTTGTCATAGAATCATTTAAATTTTGATATTTCCAAGCAAACCTTTTCATCATCAACTTGCCCTTATCCCTTATGGAGGGTCGGCACAGTATGTGCTGCTCTTCCATACATCTCTATCAGCCGTTATATGTGAATCCACTCTTTTCTTAAGCATATCCTCTTTCACACATTCCATCCATACTAGTTAAATGTTCAATAAATTCTAAACTATGAACTAATGTTATGCAGATGAAGCCGCACGGGACTAACTGGTGTTAAAAAATCTTATCCATGTCACAATTTGGTCAAAGAAAGTATATTTACATAGCGATTTTAACTATAAAAGACGTGGAATAAAATTCCCATAGTGTTATTCGTTGTATAGATTTTTTTTGTGAGAATACAGTTTACCGCAAAACCGTTGACGTGAAAATTGCATTTCTATCTGCGAAACAACGTAGTCAATTTCAAATAGAAAAACAAAGCAATCCATTCAAATTGAACTGTTCGTGTTGGTAACATTTATTTTTTTTCCTATGGACACTAAATGCATGGGCACGACTGAATAAAAGTTACATTCTATCTTCAATGTACTAGAAAAGATTTTACTAATTTTATAAATGTTAAAGTTTAGATGGAAGTATAGATTTTTTTTCTCTGTTAGTATCGTAGAATTTATATAATATTTTCTTCTGAAAATAAAAGAACTACATAGCAACAAACCTGATATTTTACGTAAAATATAACTAAATATGATAATGTCTAAAGAGTAACTACACCTAAATTCTTGTTTTATAAATATGTTACGTAAATCTATACATATAATAAAATAGGAGTGTCTGTTTGTGTTGCCGATAACTAAAATCGCATTTAAAACTTTTTGTCTGTCTGTCCGCAAGCCGCCAGCCGAAACGGCTGGGCCGATTTCGACTGGACTTTTACTGAAGCGTAGCTGACGTAGACAGCATATTATAGGCTTTTTTGTCTTAATATTACGTGGATAAAGTCGCAGGCAACAGATAGTATATTATATTATATCTGCTTAATGTATGTTGACGGGAAACGCATTGTAACAATAGATTTATGTTGTGGTTACGGATAAGCTGCAATACATTATGTTAATAGTAGACACAACAAGATGTATTTGTTATCTTTTTATATAACAACGTACAGTTCACTTCAAGTACAATACTAAGTACAGTGTAAAAACAAAGATATTTAAGAAATATACAGACTAGACATATGGAACATTTTTTCACCGGTAACTTCTTTAAAAGGTACTATGTCAGTTGTCAAGTTTAGTGCCACCTTATGTCCTTGTATTAAGCTCCATCTTTTGTTTTAAACTAAACTGAATAATCTCACGAAATAAAACATAAATATTTATACCTTACTAGCTTTCGCCCGCGACTCCGTCCATGTGGTAATAAAATAACTAAGTAGTAGTGTTCTTCCAGACTGTACTCTGCGTCTATTCCAAATTTCATCGAGATCTGTTCAGCTGTTTAGGCTACAGACTCTAACAAACATCCATCTAAACTTTCGCATTTATAATATTCGTAAGATTTAATGACACGTTTTAGAAC
>NW_013524979.1:959692-988030 GCF_000836215.1 Papilio polytes | reverse complement strand
AAAATAAATTGAACTACATAGCAACCAACCTGATATTTTACATAACTAAATATGACTATGTCTAAAGATTAATTAACCTAAACACTTGTTTTATAAATATGTTACGTAAATCTATACATATAATAAAATAGGAGTGTCTGTGTTGCTGATAACTAAAATCGCATTTAAAACTTTTTGTGTGTCTGTCCGCAAGCCGCCAGCCGAAACGGCTGGGCCGATTTCGACTGGACCTTCACTGAAGCGTAGCTAACGTAGACAGCATATTATAGGCTTTTTTGTCTTAATATTGCGTGGACAAAGTCGCAGGCAACAGATAGTATATTATATTATATCTGCTTAATGTATGTTGACGGGAAACGCATTGTAACAATAGATTTATGTTGCGGTTACAGATAGCTGCAATACATTATGTTAATAGTAGACATAACAAGATGTATTTGTTATCTTTTTATAAAACAACGTGCAGTTCACTTCAAGTACAATACTAAGTACAGTGTAAAAACAAAGATGTTTAAGAAATATACAGACTAGACATATGGAACATTTTTTCACCGGTAACATCTTTGAAAGGTACTATGTCAGTTGTCAAGTTTAGTGCCACCTTATGCCCTTGTATTAAGCTCCATCATTTGTTATAAAATAAACTAAATAATCTCACGAAATAACACATAAATATTTATACATTACTAGCTTTCACCTGCGACTTCGTCCATGTTGTAATAAAAAAACTAAGTAGTAGTGTTCTTTCAGACTGTACTCTGCGTCTATTCCAAATTTCATCGAGATTCGTTCAGTCGTTTAGGCTACAAACTCTAACAAACATCCATCTAAACTTTCGCATTTATAATATTCGTAAGATTTCATGACACTCATTGACCTGTGGTTTTTAGGACCTATCAATAAATAACGTTAGTGGATCAGGTAAAAAAAATCAAGTGAAATGTCAACTACGCCTCTATATATTTCTTAATCTCTTTGGTAAAAAACTAGAAAGTTCCCGCTTCCTTATTCAGTGCTAAGAACTAGGGTGGTAACGGATCTCCGCTTCCGCATCCGAAAGAACTGAACATCCTCAAGAAATTATGTCTCCGCATCCGCTTCCGCTTCCGTTACTTCTTACGCGGAGTTATAACGGTTAATTTACGTCTTTCCGCGAGTGGGGCGATAGGGTATCGTTTATGCGGCCTGCGCGGGAGTGACATGTCAACTAACTATAATTGTTATACATTATATTTGCATAATAAACTGTAACTTGTAATTATCGACCAATCTCAATTTTGAATTAACGTAGTTTTAGTTTTTATTTCTTTAATAAATCGCAATTAATCTTTTATTATTGTCCTCCACCTCTGCTTCCGTTAACCTCCGCTTCTCAAGAGGCAAAGCCCTTCGCCACCGCATCCGTATCCGCTTCCGTTAAAATGGTCTCTGACACAACCCTACTAAGAAACTTACGTAAGTTCGCGTCCCCATTGTTTTCCTAATGCACACACGTCGTGTTCCGTTTGTCTTATTTTACGTTTGCATTTGACTATAACTGTGAAGTTTGTATTTAAATTGTATCATATCGTAATGAGTTTAATATTCTAGCAAAGTTAACTATACTTGTAACTGTACTTGTATTTATAAGTAAAGTGATAATTTTGTAGTTCTTTTAAAGGAAATTTTGCTAATGAAAAACGTGAAAATTTAAAATACAGAATAAATTAAACGTAATAAATTAAAACGTCATTTCGTGATTTACAAAAAAATATGAAAATTTCTGTATAAAAATTAAAAAACATGAATTTTTAAACATTTTAGGATTCCGTCACTATTTTAATTAATTATTTATTATTATTAACACACTACTTACATCACTAATGTATTATAATGAAAAAAATACGGCTTATGAATCTTTTGTATGCATTGTTATTTTACGAACACTTTCATGCATGTATTTTGTGCCATTGACGTGATATCAATGCATCCACTGACCTAACAAATGTGGCTCTTATTATAAAACATTGTTAGCGATACATTATGAATTATTAAAGTATGAAAGTATAAAAAATATTATTTATCTTAATCTATCTATACTATTATAATAAAGCGTAAACACACACTTCTTTGTTGCCTAAGATGTCAGCAATTACAGCATATTTTTGTATCATTCCTTTTTTAACGAAAAGCCCTACACCTGCGTCACGCTTTAGGCTATATATTTTAACGCCATTAAACTTAGGGGGGTAAATATTTTGGATAAAAACCCTAATGTGGGAAAGAGACCATAAGTTGCTGCCAACATCAAGGAAGCAAGGTTGTCATGTCATTTTGACATTTGTAATTGATAATTTGACAAATATAAACAATGAAATAAAATTTTCATAATTTCATGCGGATGAAGTCGCACGGGAACAGCTAGTGCAATATACATTTACATTTATATTTTAACAGTGGTAGAGCTTTAATATCGCACGGGTTGGGTCGTCTATAATACAATGACCACACAGAAAACAGGCGTGAAGTGCGAGGAATTCCGCGTTTCGTCTGATGAGTGTGGTGCTGGCGGCCCAATTAAAACCCCTCTCTCTTAACGCACAACTGTTTAGGCATCCTTTGATTCCTGTCAGCTTATATGGAGGTGCGCTACTCGATTTTTAGTTGTGCAACTAAATAGTTGAATTGGTAAAACAATCGACAATCGCACAACAGTTTTGCAATTGTTTAGTTAAAGTTTTGGGCCCACTTTTAATATACAAGACGGCTTTAGAGCAACAACGATCATCTGAACCTTTTAAAAAAGGGCGCTAGTGTGCTTACGTAATTTAGTTCGACGTTTGCTGTTCTATATTCGGTCCGCTATGTACCCTAATGTTAACAGAGTCCCTAAGTGTAGATTTAGAATGAGATATCTTCACAAAGTGTGGTATTACGCATCATAAATTTTCATTGTTTTAAAGTACGAAAACATCGTATACAAAGTAGCAATTTGTTTCAGCAAACAGCGACACTGAATTAAATGGCAGGACTATTCTATTTGCTGGGGGTTTAAAAGGACGTCCTCGGATACCAACTGGTGTCCTAGCTAATATTTAAACAGAGGGGAATATTCAAATGTCATGTTTGTAGTGAAAAAGTCATTATAGAGTATCAAATTGTCAAATTTACTTATTTTTGTTATAAAAATTGGCTCATCATATTCCTTTACAACGAGAAAAGGAATCATGTCGAGTTTTATATGTACTTACTTTTTTCTCTATTTATTAATAACTAGCTGTTCCTCGTGACTTCGCTCGCGTGGATTTAAAAATAATAGCTTACATTAGTCGCAGATAACGTATGTTTTTAAAGGTGAAAGAATTTTTAACATCGGTCAAGCAATTTTTGAGTTATTTCAATAAATACAAAAATACATTTTCTCTGTATAATATTAGTATAGACATGTAGAAAACAATTTATGTTTCGGTTTTCAAAAAGACAAACGAATAAGTGGACTCAGAGATTCGCCAAAATAGCGAAGAGACCCTTGAACTTCTTACTTGCATTATCCGATGAAGATTTTTTTTATAATATAAGGTGTCAAACGAGCAAGCGGCCACCTAAATCTGCCAAAATGGAACGCGACCGCTGCCTATAAACATCCGCAATTGCAGATACGTTGCCTACCCCTAATTGACGGAGGAGGAGACCCACAAAATGACATTTCCCCTTCCTATGCGTCTCCTCCACCCTCATATTCACTTTTCCTTCCCATCCTTTCCTCTTAAGAAAAAGGTGGAAAAGGGAAAGGGACTAAAATTAGGTCTCCGGCACTACACTCATCAGATGAAACGCGGAATTGCTTCCACTTCATGCCTGTTTTCTGAGAAAGGTTTTTTTACATTTATTATCAAATGGTGTGTGAAATTAAATGGTATTTTAGACTTGTAAACCATTTTAAGAACATAATAGTATCGGAAACTATTTCTACCAGTACGGAAATTAATTTATTTAATTAGTTAGCGTGTTACTTATAGCGTCGAGAACAGAAGCGGAATTGCATTTTGTACGTAATGGAAGCTTTTTAAAATTTATTGGAACTATACGCTTATAAATGTGAACTAGATGTTCCCATGCGACTTCATCCGCATAAAATTATAAAAATTGCAAATGTCAAAATACCAATGACCTTACGGTCATGGCAATCTTGCTTCTTGATGTTGGCCACTCGTATCGTATGGTCTCTTTCCCACATTACGGTTTTTATCAAAATATTTACCCCCTAAGTTTTATGGCGTGAAAATATATAGCCTAAAGCCTGAAGTAAGTGTAGCGCTTTTTATTAAAAAAAAGGATTATTCAAAAATATGCTGTAATTGCTGAGATCTTAGGCAACAAAGAAGTGTGTGTTTACGCTTTATTATAATAGTATATATACATTCAACATTAATTTGTAAAAAAAATAAGTCAAAACAATAATGAAACGAAATTTAACTATATTCAGCGTCTTAAATGATGACGTCATGCTCTAACTTCAAAATCCTTAACTAAATTGACATCAGACAGATTGTAAGTTTCGTATGATTCGTTATAGAATAGGGCCGTAAGGTTTCTAAAACTTTGTACGGCGACCCAACGGAATTGGGATAAAACTTGGGAGATTGTTTTTTATAACATAAGATGGTAAACGATTGAGCGGATACCTGAATTCGCCGAGAAAGTGAAGCGATCGCTGCCTATATACATCCACAATGAACGTATACATCGCGTTAATTACTTTTATAATGTATTTTAACATATTTATGCTGTTGGTGTGATGTCCACATAAATAAATCTTACATCTCACCAATATTATAAATGCGAAAGCTTATATAGATGAATGTTTGTTAGAGTTTTGTAGCCTCAACTGCTGAACGAATCTTAATGAAATCTGGCATAGATGTAGACGATAGCTTGGAACGCATAGGCTAATTACTTTATTTTTTTTTAAACACACGAATGGAGTCGCGGGCGAAAGCTAGTAATTAATAAATCGAGTGCTTTCTTTTAAATTATTAGTGCTCACAGGTTTATGAATAGAATTCATTTTGCATAAAGCTAATGCAAACATCTTGTCTACACATGTTGTCTACCCAACAATATTGATACTCTGACTTAATATATGCAGTATGTTGCTTTACATATATCTCCAGTCAATTGTTACTTTGTATGTTAATACAATCTTACATATCATACTTACTATTTCATATTATAAATGCGAAAGTTTAAATGGATGGATGTTTGTTAGAGTTTGTAGCCTAAACGGCTGAACGGATCTCCATGAAATACGGCACAGATGTAGAGAATAGTCTGGAAGAACACATAGACTACTTATTTTTATTTTTTAAAATCTACGCGGACGGAGTCGCGGGCGAAAGCTAGTTTCAAACACTTTACTTGTTAAAGCGTAGTGTCGCGTGTTACACGTTACAATTGTTTAATACGATTGTTTTTTTTCTATAATATAAGGTGGCAAACGAGTAAGCGGCCACCTGAATCCACTGAAATGGAAATCGGCCGCTGCCCATAAACATCCGCAATTGCAGATGCGTTGCCTACCCTTAATTGATGAAGGAGGAGACGCACATAAAGAGGACATTTCCTCTTCCTATGCGTCTCCTCAACCGTCAAATCCACTTTTCCTTCCTCTCCTCTCCTCTTAAGAAAAGGTATGAAAAAGGGACTAAACTTAGGCCTCTGGCACCACAGTGAACAGACGAAACGCGGAATTGCTTCGACTTCACACCTGTTTTCTGTGTAGTCGTGGTATTACACCGGGCGAGCCGGCCCATGTTACTTCTGTTACACCGCGTAACTTTCCACCTTAATACTTAGCTGCAACTTAACAGAAATAAATCAAATTTAAATCGCAGCATTCACATTATTTTTCAATTACTTAACACGAAGAACACTTTCTTCAATATGTTTTCATTTTCCTTAAGCGCGAAATCGCTTAAACTCCAAAGAAAACAAGATATACAACTGTATAAACTCAAAGATGGGAGAATGGAAGCGACTACAGAAAAGAATTCTGTCTTGTTTTTTTTTTATTTCCACCAACACCGCAGCCTTAATATTTCCGTTGCTCACTGTGTAGTTTTTTTCGTCCCATCTTTCCATTGCAAAGCGTACACGGGTTTCTTGTTGCCAACTATTTTTAAAAATGTAAAGTTGACAAACGATTAACGAAAATTAGAGTAGGCAGTGAAATGCAATAACTTGTTTCTACGTAGTGTGTTAATAAAAAGGGGAGGGTTTCCCGTTCGACTTACCGATCAACGGTCCAACGGGAAACATCCCACATGCTGAAATTATCTATTAATAGACTCATCTGAGTTATCATAATTTCAACTAGATGTAGTTGAAATCCATCTTTATAAGTTATAGAAGTCGAAGGGGGCACTTTTAGTTCTTATTTTGACCTCCTTTCTAACATTACTCCTAACTTACGTTTGCTTTTACGTTACATTGCTTTTAATGCGTTTTATTCTTCTGTTTAATGTAAATTTTAGAATGTAATTATTGTGTTAAAATCTAACTAATATTATAAATGCGAAAGTTTAGATAGATGGATGGATGTTTGCTAGACTTTGTAGCCTAACTACTGAATGGACCTCCATAAAATTTGGCATAGACATAAACGATAAGGAAGAACACATAAGCTACTTACTTTTGTCCTTTTTTAATTCCCCGCCGACAGAGTCGCGGGCAAAAGCAAGGCAATTTTTTTTATATGAGAAGGGGGCAAACGAGCGGCGGGGACACAAAGGAACTATAAGTCAAAAAATATTTTTTTCATTTATAAACCTTGTTACCGGTCAATATCGACAGCGTTTTAAAAATACAAGTTAATACGACCCCACGTTTGAATTGTTAATTCACTGTAAAAGATATTGAAGCAAAAATTTTCCTTTCTCATTTTAATTTTATAATGAAATATTTAACATATACAATATTGAGTTTATCACGTTAATTCTCGCGTGGCGTGTTTCTCATTATAAAATTACATTTTGTATTCGTTCAATATTCTCTCATCTGATAAAATAAAGCTGATTAATCAAGTCGAATCAAGCAAAATATCAAATAAATCAACTTAAGAAAAATAAATAAAACAATTTGTAACTCACTAAAAATAGAATAGTTACACTAAGGGAGACGTTCGTGCTCAAGTGTGTATATTAGGGTTGTAACGGAACTCCGCTTCCGCATCCGCAAGTGCGGAACTTCCGCAAGATATATTAACTCTGCATCCGCATTCGCTTCCGTTATTTCTTATGCTAATTTACGTCTTTAACGCGAGTGGGCGATTAGGTATCGTTTATGCGGCCCGCGCAGGCGTGCTAGGTCAACTAGCTATAATTGAACATTATATTTATATAATAAACTGATCTTGTAATTATGTACCAATAAGTATTTTGCATTAACATAGTTTTAGTTTTTATTTCTATAATAAATCGCAATTAATTTTATTATTGACCTCCGCTTCTGCAGAGGTGAAGCTCTTCGCCTCCGCATCCTCATCCGCTTCCGTTAAAATGGCCTCCGTTACAACCCTAGTGCATATTTCCATTCCACACAAAGCATCCAAATTACTATTCCTTTTCCACTAGTGTTGTTTCTATAGGTTTCAGTAATTAGGGCTTTTACTTAAGAAACAGAAGTTCATTTAAATCTTTAAACTAATTAAACGACTATTTACAAGGTTTATAACAACTCCTATTTAATTTAATTTCCCCTCACTATTGCGTGTTAAATAAACTCTTTCAGTTTGTTAGAAACTAAAACTGTTCACAAGGTTTACAACCTCTCGCATTTAATATTTAACAAGAAGTTTTGCTTTCAGAATTTACTTACGTTTCTAAATGGCCAGCAAGAATCCATTAAATAAAAAAACCTTTTTAACTTTTTAAATGTAATCAGAATCGAACTAAGCTTAGTTTTACAAATGTAAAATATAAAAGCCCTTGTTACATCGCGATGAAGGGAAGAGGCGTCGGGAAAATTAATGGCGGGACCGCTCTAGGATACGCACAAGTCGTTACAGATTTACGCCGCTATTATTCTTTTTTATCTGTTGTTACAAATTATAATAAAAAAGTGTAATTATAAAGATGTTCTAACAATTATAAATGCGAAATTTTAGATACATGTGTGTGAGATTTTGCCGCCTAAACTGCTGAACGAATTTCTTTTAAATTAGGAATAGATGTAGAGGAGTCTGAAAGAATCTATAGACTACTTTTTTTTAAATCAATGCGGACGGAGTTGCCGGTAAAAGCCATTTAATAAATAAATTATTGTCAATTAACTACTCGATTTCAGCAAAATTGTGTTTTCATTTACATATTAAACGTTTTTAAACTTTTAAATAAGTAACATTGTCTCTGACAATATTTTTAAATAATTCAATTTATTATTAGTTATTTAATTAAGTACGTCAAATCTTATTTTTTTACGTGACTTAAATACTAGTGTTTTTAATGATTTTCTTGTAGAGTCAGTAAGATTTTTTTTATTATAATTAACCTTTGCCCGCATTTCCGTTCGCGTGGAATAAGAAAAAAACAAAAGTGAGTATCCTATGTGTTCTTCCAGGCTATCCTCTACATCTATACCAACTTTCATCAAAATCCGTTCAGCCGTTTAGGCTACAAAGTCTAACAAATATCCAACCATCCAACCATCCAACCATCTACACTTTGACATCTTACTAATATTATAAATGCGAAAGTTTAGATGAATGGATGGATGGATGTTTGTTAGAGTTTGTAGCCTAAACGGCTGAAGAGATCTCGATGATATTTGGCATAGATAGGGAGGATAGTCTGGAAGAACACATAGGCTACTTGCTTTTGTTTCTTTTTATTCCGCGCGAACGGAGTCGCGGGCGAAAGCCAGTTTATAATATTAGTATGATTAGAAGCACGAAAAACAATTTGGGAAAGAACTTGAACATAATTAGGGTACTATGTTATCGTCATAAAATGCTGGCCGTCGTAAATTCTTAGCGGAGAGTTGATGAGAAAAAAATTACACTTGATTGGTACAAATTGTTGTTTACTATTTTATGGGGGATATTTATTTTCATATTAAGATGTTTGATTTAGTTTGTTATATTAAAAAAGTATATCTATCTATACTATTATAATAAAGCGTAAAAACACACTTCTTTGTTGCCTAAGATGTCAGGAGTTACAGCATATTTTTGAAGAATTATTTTTTTAATAAAAAGCCGTACACTTTCGTCACGCTTTAGGCTATATATTTTCATGCTATTAAACTTAAGGGGTAAATATTTTGGATAAAAACCTAATCCACTTTAGGAGAATCCTTATTAGTACTTTTTATTTTTATTTCAGTAATATGTTTTGTAAATTGTGTTCTTTTTTTTAATTTTTGGTCAAAAAAGAGTGTTTTAATTTTTTTTCTTTTAAAGAGACCATAAGTTGCTGTCAACATCATGAAAGCAAGGTTGTCATCATGAATAATTATTTAAATAAATTACTTTTGTCATCTGTATAGCGATTATTGAAGTTATAAACGAGTTTAATTTTATTCGATTCTTTTTTGTTATGAAGAACATATTAAGGAAATGTGCTCGTGGAATAAGGTTACTTGAAAATGTATAAATTCTGTAAAACGTATTATACAAGTCAATAGAATTTAAAAATTACAACAAAATTATTTAAACAATATGACCTTTTTAATGCTACTAGCTTTCGCATGAATCTGTCTGCGTGATATTAAAAAAAATGAAAATAAGTAGTCTATGTTTCTAGACTATGCTCTACATATATTCTATATCTTATTTTCGTACATTCAAAGCGAACACCTATAATGACTCACTGAACCACTGAACACTTCTACCCTCATGATTTGTAAATCTATTTTTACTAAATTGTTTAATTGTATGGTTGAAGTGTTATTTAAATTATTAAGTGTAATTTATGTTATGGAAGAACGGAGTATCCTGTCACAGGTATTTTATACTTAAAAGGATGCTCCAACAACTGTTTAAAACTTTTGTAAATGTATTTTTCAAATAAACGAATTTATTATTATTATTATATATGCTTAATTTATTTAACTATTCACTCCTAATTATATTCTGCACTTAAATAATAATACACTAGCTGTTGCTCGCAACTTCGCCTGCGTGTAAGTTAAAATAGTAATTAGTAGCTTATTATATGTGAAATATTTTTTTGAAATCGCCTTTGTAGTTTTTAAGTTATTTCAATACATAAGAAAATACAAATCTTTCCTCGTTATAATAGTAACTAGCTGTTGCTCGCGACTTCGCCCCCGTCAAATTAAAATAGTTACTCACAGATAAATTATCTTTATATCGTTAAAAGGTTTTTTAAAATCGGCCCAGTTGTTAGATAGTTAGAGAGAGTTGTTAGAGTTATCTTAATACATACAAAAATACAAATCTTTCCTCTTTATATTAATATAGATATAGAAATACGTAAAAAAAAAACTACTGTATATTAATCTTCTTTCTTCTTCTTAGTCGCTTTAGTCTTTACAGACTCGTCTTACAGACTGTATATTAATACGGAATGATAATTCGCTATTCTTATAGAAAAACGTTTCAGAATTCGAATGTTCTAGAACAATCCCTGTTGACAAACAAGTCAGTTTGCATGTTTATCGAGCGGTTGACCTACAAGTATAGACGTCGTGGCGCCTTCCATTCTATTATTATCATTAAGTCATCCTCAACTCGAAAACTTCTATTTTTAACGAACTTTTATTGATTTAAAAACATACAAAATGTTATCTCTTGGAATATTTAATGAAGATGAAAAAGGTGTAAATCCTTATTTGAATCGTAGCATAATCTATACTATTATAATAAATCATCAATAACAGCATGTTTTCGAATAACTCTTTTTTTAATAAAAAAAACCCTAAAACATGGGGTAAATATTTTGGATACAAACCCTAATGTGGGAAAGAGACCATAAGTTGCTGCCAACATTAAAAAAGCAAGGTTGCCATGGTTTGACATCATGTCATGTCATTTTGACATTTACAATTGATAATTTGAGACATGTGAACAATAAAATGAAATTTTTATAATTTAATGCTGATGAAGTCGCATGGGAACATCTAGTTTAAATATAAAAGTGAGAAATTTAATTGACTGTAGCATCTCATCGAAAGATGAAGTTTTTTCGCCGCGGGATTCGTCTGCTGCCCAAAAGATGTGCCAAAATGTTAGGTAATGATGGAGGATACTTTGAAACTCAATTTATGGAATCGTTTTGTTTTAAAGTCTCACATCAAAGAAAAAACGACGCGAGCTAAGATTTAGACCTGATACGTTTGACGAAAATTCTTTCTCCGTGAACATACATCCCTCGGGTTAGGTCGTAACCGCCCTGTTATGAATTATTCCTAAACAAATAGCTCACAGCGAGTACGCTTTGAGTTATTCAGCTCATTTGATATCATTGTTTTAAAGGATACATCTTTTTGTTTTATGGATTTTACTTGGTAATATTTTACTGATTTATAAAACCTTTTGGTCTTATATCTATACTATTAAAATAAAGCGTAAACACACACTTCTTTGTTGCTTAAGACGTCAGCAATTACAGCATGTTTTTGAACAATCCTTTTTTTAATAAAAAGCCCTACACTTGCGTCACGCTTTAGGCTATATATTTTAACGCTCTTAAACTAAGGGGGATATATATTTTAGATAAAAATCCTAATGTGGGAAAGAGACCATAAGTTGCTGCCAACACCAAGGAAGCAAGGTTGTCATCATGTCATGTCATTTTGACATTTGTAGTCGATAGTTTGACAAATGTAAACAATAACATAAAATTTTCATAATTTAATGCGGATGAAGCCGCACGGGAATAGCTAGTATCTTTCTAAAATACCTTTGTTCGGAGTATTATAATGTTATCTAATCCATAGATCAGTCATTGTGAATATTTGTTTCTGTTGTGGAAGCAATTGTGTAAAAACAAATACCAATCCCTATTCTACAAAAAGAATTTAAATACCAAGATCAACCCACGAAAATACGCTAGTGGATACCTGGATTCGCCAAAATAGCGAAGCAACCAGACATTTGCAATTCCAGATGCGTCGCATACATCTAACGCAAAAAAATAGTTCCCCTTTAAGTGTCCTCGACCAAATCCTACCCTTTCCCATGATTTCCCTTGGAACAAAAGGGTAGAAAGAAAAAGAGAACTTATTAACTTGTTATAACTTATATCATTAAGATAAAAATCGCTATAATTTCTATTCTACAGTGGTAGTGCCCGCTTTAACATCTTAGCACGAATGGGCCGGCACGCCCGGTGTAATACCACGACCACACAGAAGACAGGCGTGAAATGGAAGCAATTCCGTGTTTCGTCTGATGTGAGTGTGGTGCCGGAGGCCTAATTTAAGTCCCTTTCCCTGTACCACCCTTTTCTTATAAAGAGAGGTTGGGAAGAGGAAGTGGATTTTACGGTGGAGGAGATGCATAGGAAGGGGAAATATCCTCTTTATGTGCGTCTCCTCCTCCGTCTGATAAAGGTAGGCAACGCATCTGCAATTGCGGATGTCTATGGGCAGCGGTCGCTTCATCATTTTGGCGATTTCAGGTGGCCGCTTGCTCGTTTGCCACCTTATGTTATAAAAAAAAAAATTGCATGTCGTATAACATTTTAATTTTAAAATCTAAAAATATTAAGTTACAAATAATCTTTCATTTCTTTGTATTTCAACGTTCGCTGAGCACTAAATTCCCGTTTGAAAAGGATTAATACGCAAAGATATTCACAGCATTATCTCCCGGAGTTCTGCGGGAGATCGAAAATGTATGGAAGTTATATTAACTTCTGATTCATTGTTTTATCTCACTGACTTCGATAAATTAAACCAAAATGAAATTGGTAACGAAATTTAATTTTGCGTTCAGTATTAAACTGTTATTTAAGTTTTATACCCAAAAAACTATTACCGTGATCCTTATATTATTCGACGTATGAATATATTCTAAAATCGTTAAAAACTATGCTAAAACACGCATTGAAATAAATATTCATGTACAGTTAGGGAATCTGGCAGTGGCCAACATTAAAAGCTACAATCGCGTTAATTTATACGCTTTAAAATGACATGATTATTGTTCATGCCTATTTAATGCGTACAACGTATCAGGTAAAGGCGTTTTTTTGTTGCAAATGAGACAATTATTCTGCAAGTGAGACACCGTAGAATTCCGCAACTGTACATTGTTACGAACACATGACGGGTTAATTTATTTCTTTACTAGATGTTGCTCCGATAGCGTGAAATTAAATAGTAATAAAAAATACAACCTATGTACCTGATAAATTACCTTTCTAACGATGAAATGTTTTTTTTTTAAATCGGCCCAGTAGTTTTTGAGTTATGTTAATACAAACAAAAATATAAATTTTTCCTCTTTATAATGTTAGTATAGATAGATATATAGATGAAGGACAGTAAACAACGTCATCAGTCAAAACTGACTGTAAAAACATCGCTCTTGAAGTTAACTAAATAATTCATTCGACAAGATTAAGTTTTTATAATACAAGGTAGTAAACGTGCAAGCGACCTGGTGTATCCACCGAAATGGAAAGCGACCGCTGCCCATAAACATCCGCAATTGCAGATGCGTTGCCTATCCTTAATTGACGGAGGAGACGCACATAAAGAGGACATTTCCCCTTCCTATGCGTCTCGTCCATCGTCAAATCCACTTTTACTTCCCATCCTTTCTATTAAGAAAAGGGTTGAAAGGTAAAAGGACTAAAATTAGGCCTCCGGCACTACACTCATCAGATGAAACGCGGAATTGCTCCCACTTCACGCCTGTATTCTGTGTGAAATGTAAAGATGAATAACAAACAAAATCAACTACTATGACATTTCGAAGTATCAAATAGAATTGCTACGCTTTATTGCGTTCACCACTCACGTATTGAAACGTGTTAGAGAATCTTTGAAAGTATAGATCGATTGACGGAAAGAATTTTCACGTGGCATAGTAAAATATTACATTTTCAACAAAATGAGGATCTACACATCTTGATACATTTTATTTAAAACATTTACTGATATCTATACTAATAAAATAAATGGAAATCGGCCCAGCCGTTTAGAAAATCGCCCGAAATAAACGCGGCTTGCAGACGTGTGCCCGCGTGGTAGTGCCCGCTTTAACATCTTAGCACGACTGGGCCGGCACGCCCGGTGTAATACCACGACCACACAGAAGACAGGCGTGAAATGGTAGCAATTCCGTGTTTCGTCTGATGAGTGTGGTGCCGGAGGCCTAATTTAAGTCCCTTTCCCTTTACCACCCTTTTCTTATAAGGAGAGGATGGGAAGGGGAAGTGGATTTGACGGTGGAGGAGATGCATAGGAAGGGGAAATATCCTCTTTATATGCGTCTCCTCCTCCGTCGTATAAGGATAGGCAACGCATTTGCAATTGCGGATGTCTATGGGCAGCGGTCGCTTCGCCATTTTGGCGGATTCAGGTGGCCGCTTGCTCGTTTGCCACCTCATAAGGTGTCACAATCATGGTGGTATCATAATAGAAAAAAAAGACAGACAGACATTTTCTAAATGCGACTTTCGTAATCAGCAACGCAAATCATCTTCCTGAAATCTCGATTTTTTCTTTTGATATTACAAACAAACTCTACGATTTTATTATATGTATAGATAGAGGAAAGGATCAAACCGTTGGCATGCGTTATTAGTTAACCATTTTCATAACAAACCAAAGGGAATATTTATGTATTATGTAAATGTATTCTTGGATTTTAGTGTTGTAATAAATTCTAGGAAGCACCGGATTGACCAGAAAACCTTCAAGGATGACCGTAAAAAAGACGAATAGTTTAATAAAAGTGACCCATTGCTTTCTATATTATATTTGTAGTCTACGAAGTTCTTGACCTAGTTTTGGAAATCAAATCGATAAGACATTGAGATTTTATTTTAATATTGAGACAATTCTAAATTGTGAAAAATCTTAAGTATCATAGTGTAAAAGTTTATTTGAAGACCAATTGTTGCTCGTGACTTCGTCCATGTGGAGTTTGTAAATAGTAAAAAACGTAATATGTTACTCACTAATAAGTTAGCCTTTTAATGGTGAAAGATTTTATGAAATCAGACCAGTAGTTTTTGAGTTTTTGAGTTTCTTTATAATGTTAGTATGGACTCTAACTCTATACAATAGAACATAGATAATAAATAAGAAAATTACAATTATTGTTTAGTATTATCAATAAAAATAAAAAAATATTGAATTATGGCTTTGGCGATATAATATCCATACACCTCCAGTTTTAGTAAGTACAAGAAAACAATCGAATTGTACAGTTAAAACTGAAAGGGTAGATTTTAAACAGTGTCACAAGTAGTTTATAGTTTAAATAAAAGTTCATTATATGCTATGATAACTGCACATTAAAATTCACATTCCAAGTTGGCAAGTTAAGATCCTGTACTTACTAAGTAACATTAAGTTAGGGTATTATGTGACACGACTACACGGTAAAGCAATATTTTAGTTTAATAGTCGTTAAATAATGTGCGAAGCCTGTATCAAGTCTTCTATTGTCTCAGAAAACTTTTATACTTATACTTAGTACTTAAGTTACTAAAAGGGTCTACACTATATTTACGACTAAGTTATTAAAAAAAATAAAGATACGATAAATGTTTGAATTAAAGTTGGGTTGCTGAAGTTTATATTTATTTTATCACTAGCTTTTGCTCGCGAGTTCGTCCTCGTGATATTGAAAATTAAAAAAAAAATAAAAGCATTGCCTATGGTATTCACTAATAATGTAGCTTTTGAACGGTGTAAGAATTATTAAAATCGGCCCAGTATTTTTTTACTTCTTTCAATACATACTAAAATACAAATATTTCCTATTGATAATATTAGTAGAGATTACTTAGTAATTTATTAGTGTTAGTTTGACCTAAGTTTAAACGAAGTTAAACTCAAGTTACATTCGGAAACGCATTTCATAAACTAATGAATTGTTAAATGTAACTGGGAAACCGGTCATTATGTTTCTATATTAGAGACATGTGAACGAAAAATAAACTAAATAACAAAAATAACCAAACGTTGTTTGTTCTGGAATGTCTATTACCTAGTTACATAACTAAAGGTTTAGAGGTACTTACGTGATCCCTTTCCTTAACGCTTTCTCTAACGGACACAAATTTCTAGAGAATCTTTATTGAGATAAAATATTTTTCCTGTGAATGTATACTTAACGTGTCCATTAAACTAAAAATGGTAGCCCTTTTTTAAAACTTTTATGTTTATTATTTGGAAATTTCCATCTATACTAATATTAGAAAGACGAAATATTTGTATTTTTGTATTGGAATAACTCAAAAACTACTCGGATGAATTTAAAAATTCTTTCACCGTTAAAAAGCTACGATATCAATGAGTAACATCTATACTATTATAATAAAGCGTAAACACACACTTCTTTGTTGCCTAAGATGTCAGCAATTACACCATATTTTTGCGTAATTCTTTTTTTAATAAAAAGCTCTACACCTACGTTTAGGCTATATATTTTCACGCCATTTAACTTAAGGGGTAAATATTTTGAATAAAAACCCTAATGTGGGAGACCATAAGTTGCTGCCAACATCAAGGAAGCAAAATTGCCATACTTTGTCATCATGTCATGTCATTTTGACATTTGCAATTGATAATTTGACACATGTAAACAATAAAATGAAATATTTATAATTACATGCGGATGAAGTCGCATGGGAACAGCTAGTAGGTAATATTTTTACAATTAATAATTTCACGTGAACGAAGTCGCGAGCAACAGATAGTTTCTTTTAATTGGACGAATTTGTATTTTTAATTCTTCTGACATCAAAAGTTATCTAAAACAATTAACAAACTATATCAATTTGTTATTAAAATGTTTCTTTTTAAACTAAATAAATGACTTCGATAGATAAAAAGAAAACAAGACAAAGTAACTTAAAAAATAATGAATGAAATGAAAACGGCAAAACATTTCGCTGTTCACCGAAGCGTAACAGCGTCTAATATAAATTACCTGTGTAATAAATGAGTCAAAAAAGTCAGCTAGAGATTTAAGTGTTCCTTTATACTTTGTAATATAGCGAACATTTTCTTGTTATAATCGACACAGGACCAATCTTCGTGGGGAACTTTGAAGAAGCCTATGTCCAACAGTGGACATAGGCATGGATGTATAGATAGATATATTCTAATTAATAGACTATTCTAATCTCTTAAGTAAACCTATAAAGAATTATATTATTTAATCACTAATGAAACCACCTTTTCATTAGTGATTAAATAATTAGATCATCTCGATAGATCTAAGAATATTTTTGCTAATTTTAGATTTTTCATCATTAACATATGTATCATTACAATTAAATTATTGTACCAATTTTGTTTTAATAATAATCATATTAAGAAATACAAAAGAAATCGCAAATCAAAATCAATTTAAAAACGATCCATCCATCATCAACTTGCCCTTATCCCTTATGTTCGGCACAGTATGTGCTGCTCTTCCATACATCTCTATCAGACGTCATATCTGAATTCACACCTTTCTTAAGCATATCCTCTTTCACACAATCCATCCATACTTTCTTCGGTCTTCCTCTTTGTAGCCATACACATTATTTCTTAACGCTTTCTGGTTTATATCCCCATCGTCTCGTCGCATAACATGTCCATACCACGCTAACCTTTTGCTTCTCAATTTCTCCACCACTGGCGCTACTTTCAAACTTCCTATAATGTAATATATAATTAAAAAGGATCCATCCATTTTAGTAAAAATTCTTACGAATATTTAAATAACATTTAAATATGTAAGTGTTTTAAATGATAAGGCCAAGCTTAAATAACAAGATCCATACAAATTTTGACGTCCGAAAGTGTAATGATACTATTATACTAATATAAATGCGAAAGTTTAGATGGATGGATGTTTGTTAGAGTTTGTAGCCTAAACGGCTGAACGGATTTCGAAGAAATTTGCCATAGATGTAGAGGATAGTCTGGTAGAACACATAGGCTATTCACTTTTGTTATTTTTTAATTCCATGCGGATGGAATCGCCGGCGAAAGCTAGTTTTTAAAATTTCGTTTAAATATTCAGTTTGATACATAGTAATTAAAACAAGCGATGAATCAATATTAAGGGTTGATAATTGGGGGTCGGACGTTACAGAGATTTAAGTTCATTGTATCACAGTTTAAGATTACATTTAATATTGTTAAGTTATAGTTACTTAATAAACTCAAGTCAAATTAAAGTTATTTAATTTGACCGTTCCTTTGATATACAATATGACTGAGCGAAACTTCGACATCGAATCCCAAGTTCGTTGAACCTCGTCACTGACGACCTTTATCTAAAACACAAAGAATAAGCGGCCGTACAAAATTACTAAGTATAAAAACACACACAGTATTTTTTGAATACTAGCTGTTGCTCGCGACTTCACCCGCGTGAAATTAAAAACTGAAAATAAAAATTTAGTTTTTTAAAAGTGAAATAATTTTTGAAATTAGCCCAGGAATTTTTGAGTTACTTATTAATGACTAGCTGTTCCCGTGTGACTTCATCCGCATAAAATTATGAAAATTTAGTTTTAGTGTTTATTATCAAATACAAATGTCAAAATGACATGACATGATGACAACCTTACGTCCTTGATGTTGGCAGCAACTTATGATCTCTTTCCCACATTAGGGTTTTTATCTAAAATATTTACCCCCTAAGTTTAATGGCGTTTAAATATATAGCCTAAAACGTGACGCAAGTGTAGGGCTTTTTATTAAAAAAAGAATTGTTCAAAAATATGCTGTAATTGTTGATATCTTAGGCAACAAAGAAGTGTGTGTTTAAGCTTTATTATAATAGTATAGATTCTTTTTAAAATGATTATGATTTTTCTTTTTACATTTTTCATCTACGCACTAAAATTAAAATAAAACATGAAAAAAACAGCGAACGAGAGATTATAGTAAAAGCCTGAATAGATAAAATAATATACAATGGTTAAATTCAACTTTGTTAAACTTGTTCCTCAAAATTACAAACGGAAACTTTGTAAACTCCAGTGGATTTTAGTTGTTGCTTCATTATTAATCAATGTACAGCGAAATAGGTTGAAATTTTAGGAGCACAAATTGCATCGGAATTCACTTAAGTTTCAATTTCATGGTAGCCTACATTCGTTATATCCGACAATTTCCGTTTCGTAAGTTGAACGTTTTGTTAAATATTTTGAGCGCTTTCAATTGTAAAGTAATAATATTAGTTTTACATTAAATAAAAAAAACTATAATAGAAATATAACAGTGGTAGTGCTCGCTTTAACATCTTAGCACTGCAGGGCCGGCACGCCCGGTGTAATACCACGACCACACAGAAGACAGGCGTGAAATGAAACCAATGCCGTATTTCGTGTGATGAGTGTGGTGCCGGAGGCATAATTTAAGTCCCTTTCTCTTTACCACCCTCTTCTTATGAGAGGATGGGAAGGGGAAGTGGATTTGACGATGGAGAAGATTCGTAGGAAGAGGAAATATCCTCTTTATGTACGTCTCCTCCTCCGTCGGATAAGGGTAGGTGACGCATCTGCAATTACAGATGTCTATGGGCAGCGGTCGCTTCGCCATTTTGGCGGATTCAGGTGGCCGCTTGCTCGTTTGCAATCTTATGTTATATAAAAAAAAGAATCGATAATCTTACTAATATTATAAATGCGAAAGTTTAGAAAGGATGGATGTTTGTTAGATTTTGTAGTCGAAACTGCGGAACGGATCACGATGAAATTTAGCTTAGATTTAAAAGCTAGTCTGGAAGATCACCAAGGCTTTTGTTTATCCTTTTAATTCCACGTGGAAGGAGTCGCGGGCTAAAGCTACTAAACTAATACTAAAGACTTAGGACATCCAATCACGTGGACAAGAATTCGAATCGATTCAACTATTATAAACCATGTCCTAACAAAAGCTTAAAACTAAGTTGAAACGATGTAAGAAACATTAAAACAAAAATTATTTGAAATTATTAGCGATGTTATTTAAAATTAAAACTATAAAGTAAATTAACGGTTGAACTTTAACATCAACATATTCTAATTATTATCATCATCCATATCCTACTCCCGTAGGCTCGGCGCACCGGGTTTTCGTCCTCCAAAGCACTCTATCATCCGTCATCTCAGTCATCACTCCCTTCTTGATCATGTCACCTTTCACGCAATCCATCCATCTTTTTCTAACATATTCTAATTATTATATTTCAATGTTATGATCAAAACGAATCAATCGCTCCATAAACGTTAGATCAAATCTACACAAATAAAAACATGCAAACGAAAAAAATTAGTCGGGTAATATACAATGCTAAATATAAGCCCATACTTGTTGAATAGGATTAGAATGCAAGATGAGGGTATGTTTAATGACAAGGTTGACAACATTAATTACTGTCATGTCAACTAAGGCTGATCATCTCATTGTATTAATTCCATTTGCTATAAGTTTCCATTGCCTAAATACATTGTTGGCTACACTTTAAAAATAAAAAGTAACTTGTTATTAAAAATACATGTAACAGATGAAAATAATTATTAGGTAAACTCGAAAAACGTTGATTCTCTGCGCGGTTACAAAACGTAGTCTGCGGATCGCATCTATCTATTGATAGGGTGGCGTTACAGCATCAATAACCGCAGTGTTGATAAGCAACTGTATGTAGGGGTTTTTATATACAAAATCTGCAAATATTTTCAGCCTTACAAATTAACGTTGTATATAGTTAAACTTAGGAATATACCGAGTATAAGGAAATGTTAGTACAAATACTTTATAATAAACGTTTATTTGTAAGGGTATTATTATTCTAATCTTACTAATATTATAAATGCGAAAGTTTAGTCGGATGTTTGTTAGAATTTGTAGCCTAAACTGCTAAATAATTATCTATTAAATTTGGCATAGACGTAGAAGTTCGTCTGGTAGAACATATAGAATACTTATTTAAATACTCGCGATCGGAGTCGCGGGCGAAAGCTAGTAAATACTAAAGTTTAGATGGACGGATGTTTGTTAGAGGTTGTAGCCTAAACTGAATGAATCTATATTTAATTTGGCATAGATGTCAAGTATAGCTTGAAATATCTATATAATATTTATATATATCTATAATATTTTTTGTTAATCCACGCGGGCGGAGTTGCGAGTAAAAACTAGTAACATAATGAACAGATATATATAAATGTTTTCGTAAGGTTACCCAAAGACTTGAACAACCTTGTACGTAGCGACGGTCAATAAATATTCATAAGTGTAAGTTCGGGAAGCCTACAAACTCATATAACAACAGAGTTTGTGTCTTGTAGAACATTATTAAAGCCTTTGAGTGAAAGTGCTTTGTTTTTCAATAGTAACTTTCATTTCTAACCAGACAGTTATAACTGAAAAGTAAGGTGTTATTAATTCGTATATGTTGTTTGTTATTTTTATTATTCTTTTTTTACGTCAAGCTCAAACAAGTAACTGTCTTCGCATGTAACTAAGAGTAAAAGCCTAAAGGCCTAAATCTAAACTTCGATAAAAAAACTTTATGTTTCTTTTTCTGAATCTAAAAGAAGTCCGTTCCCGCTCCGCACAGGTAAAAAAATACACATTTGATAACAATGTATACTTCTATTCTGATATCATAAAGATGAAATATTTGTATTTTTGTATGTATTTTTAATTTTTAAAATTCATCCATCATTAAAAAGGTAATTTAACTGTAGGTAAGATAGACTACATCATCATCATCATCATCACCAGCTCACTACATGTCCCCACCGAGGGGCTCGGAGCCTACCCTAATAAGGGGTGACCTTAGTCAACCACGCTGACCCAGTGCGAGTTTTATTTTCGCGCGGACGAAGTCGACAGCAACAGCTAGTATTAAATATAGCTTTTGTTACTCAATAATAATGTAGTTTTCTACGTAATTTTTAAATTGGTTCAGTTATTTTATAATTTACTCGTTACATATAATAATAGATACAAATATTTCCTCTTCAAACTATCAGAATAGACAGAAAATGTGACGAAGTATTGTCAGCAAAATCTAATAAAATTTATTCACAAAAGTCCGAGAAGACCACAAAAATATACACAAAAACTTTGTTACCCTACTTTGCAAAGGAACAAAGGTAAAGGTGGACAAAAGACGAATATCAGGCTACGCGACAATTTATTTCCTGGCAATTTCGCACACAGATCGACACGGCTTTTGTGAATTTAAAATCTTTAATTAAACCTAACAGTCCGACGTGGCATTTTTACAACAAACAAAAGCTTTTAGACGTTATCTCTAAAAGAAAAAAATCTTCAACTTCCATTTTAATGTAATATTTTTCATTTGAATATCTTGCTGCTTAATATCCTAAATGCGAAGTTTATGGATGGTAGAGTACATAATTTCAAGAAATATTCTCATTGTTTTAACACTGTCTATAAAAAGTTATTGACAAAATGGATTTGAAGTAAAATTGGATTAGCGAGCACACCTGGAGGCTGGTCGAACGTGACAGACAACGACATACCCGAAAATAATTGGATGGGACCATTTGGTCTATCGTCAATCGATCTAAATCAACTATTTTTGCTGGTGATGGTAGAATAAAATACAATTAAAATACCTTCTTATGTAATAAAAAATTACACAAAATTTAAAATCTTACTAATATTATAAATGCGAAAGTTTAGATGGATGTTTGTTAGCGTTTGTAGCCGAAACGGCTGAACGGATCTCTATGAAATTTGGCACAGGTTTAGAGCATAGTATGGAAGATTACATAGGCTACTTTTTATCCCGGGAATAGTTACGGTTCCTGTGGGATTCATTAATTTAGTCTTTTAATATTTACTTGATCATTCTGCAACGGTTCAACATATCTTATTGAAATTTGGCACAGATGTAAAGCAAAGTCTGGAGTACACATGAAATAAGGTTCATCCCGAGAAATGTCCGGTTCCCGAGGGATATGTAGCTTTTTGTTATTTATAGTTCGTATGTTTTCTAATACCACGCGGACGAAGTCGCGGGCAACAGCTAGTATTATATAGAGGAAAGATTTGTATTTGTGTATGTATTCAAATAACTCAAAACTATTGGGCTACTTTTTAATTTCACGCCAGCGGATTCGCGAGCAACAGCTATATTAAACAATCGATACTTATATTATAAAGAGGGAAAACTATATTTGTTTGACTGTAATGAAATAACTCAAACGCTACTGGGCCTTTATCAAAAATTCTTCAACCATTAAAAAGCTACGTTGTCAGTAAGTAACATAGGCTATGTTTTATATTATTTTATAATTTCACGTGGACGGAATCGCGGGTGAGAGCTAGTACTAAATAGGTACGTAAATATAAGTTAAAAAACATCAGTTTTTTTTTTGTTTTTAATACAAAGACTATATATTATTGAATGAATTTGACAATATATTTTTACATTACTCAGTTCCAAGTAATGTTCTTAATTTCCAAGTATCAGATCTTTCATATAATTCTATTTTGTCTTGTTTTACATAAATAAATGAAAGTATTATAAATAAAATACATGAATAAATCCGATACGCATAATTTACTTTATTAAAAGCCGGAATATAAATTTGGTAAATCGGGAAGGAATTCAAGGAAAGATGAATCGGGTTATGCTCAGCCTTTCCAAATAAAATGTGAACATTTTACGTTGAATTTATGAAAAGGCCCCATCAATGAGGCGTGAATACAATTAGTTTAGAAGAGAAAATGAAATAAAACGCACTGATCAATATATCTTTAGTTACAAAAAAGTAATTTTCAATGTAATATTTTTAGGAACTTTTATTTCTTAATCAATTTATTTGGCTAATAGTTGTTGCTCTCGTGTTCGTTTGCGAGGAAATAAAATCTTACAAATACACTCTATGTTACATTGATAGATATTTATTGATGATTTTAAGTTATTTCAATACATAAAAAATACAAATCTTTCCACTTTTAACATTAGTATAGATAAAATCACTGACCCTTGTTACGCGATGCAATGTTACGGGTTAAAATGCTCCTAGTTCGCTGTTATCTTCGTAATGTATTGACTTCATGAATCCATGTATCAAATTGCATTACACCATATAACATCGGTCATTACGTAATAGTTATCTTTAATAGTTATCTAGTATGTTCACCCGAGTTTCTGTTTGATTTAATATACTGTTTTTTATGTATTCGTTCTTCGAGATGATGTTTTACATCAATGCCAAATTTCAGCGAAATCCATTACCATTATGAGCAGGCGTCTTTGACAAAATTATCGCAGAACTGTTGTGCGTCTGTCGATCGTTTCGCAGCCAATTCAACTGTTTGCACAACTAAAAATCGAGTAGTGTGCGCACCTCCATATAAGCTTAAAGAAATCAAAGCAAGATTTACAGCTATGCGATAGTTTAGTTTCAGGTTTGCGCGATTCTTAACTTTATAAAATTACCAAGAAGTAATATAAGGTAAATTGATTCTAAAACGTTAATTTACTTAAAAAAAGGTGTGGATTTAAAAAATACGTTTGATTTTGCCGTTAAAAAGGTATATTTAATTCAAACATGTATTTACTGAGTTGATCAGTCCACTCGACTTAGTCACCCCACAGGTGACACTGTGGTCCTGACAGGTGATGAGGGTTGAAATTCTCGTGAGCTTTATCTTTAAATAAAATTCTTTTAATCAGACAATCAACTGATTTCAATTAATGTGAGGTTCAATTTATTCTGTGAAATGTAAATATTTTTTTACGAGCTTTCGCCCGCGAAAACTTCCGCGTGGATTAAAAAAAAACAAAAGCGAGTAGCCTATGTGTTCTTCCGTGTGGAGTAGGGGATAGTCTTATCTCCTACATCTAAATCAAATTTCATCGAAATCCGTTCAGCAGTTTAGGCTACAAATTCTAACAAATCCATCCATTTAAGCTTTCGTCTTTATAATATTGGCTAACGTTACATTGTGAAGTTGCCATCAGTCATTAAATAATACGACATGAAATACAATCTACCCTTAGTAAAGACTCTATGTACATTCTACAATTGAAATAAGAAAATATGGATAAGATGTTACAAGAATTTCCTTTTCACTTTCATTGGACTACATTAAGTTGTGCAGACATTTTTTATTTGTAGTACATTTAGTTTTCACTTCAATTTTAAAAATTCTTTTCAGCAGCTAAAACTCGGGTGTACAAATAAAGAGATACTTCAGTCCGAATACACTCAGTGGATAAGCTTCCTGTTTCTTGAAATCAAGGGAACTTTAAGGCATTGCATGTGCTCGCTTTTGAACTGAGCTCCGAGACTCCTCTTTATCTACGAGTATAACAAAATTATTTACTCAAACATTTCTTGCTTTTACGTGTTTTGACTTAACTTTTTACTAACATCAAAATTTATATAGTTAGTTCAAATATTTAGAGCGCGTGCACACATTTGCTTAAACTATCGCATAATTTTTAAGTCGCGCTTAAAAGTTATGCGATAGTTCTAAGGAAGGAAGAAAGAAAGAAATCAGTTTTTTCAAAAAAGAAATGGAATTCATTCGGCATGTGGTCGGTGTATTACCTTATATGAGGTGCGCACACTATTCGATTTTTAGTTATACAACTAACATTGAATTCGAAACAATCGACAATCGCACAACTGTTGTGCGATGGTTTAGTCTAAGGTGTCCGCCTGTTGTTAAAATTCAAGAGGAGTTATTATAAGTATTCGTTTCTTTACTCGCTCCTTATTTCTATAAATATATTTTTGCGTTATTTAAAAAAAAATCGTAAGGCGAAATATTACGCTAAAATTTATCCAGACCAAGATTTGTTTAACCGTTTAGAATATACTAACATTCATCTATTCATCCAAACGAATAATGTAGCTATCTTATGGTGAAAGAATTTTTAAAGTGGTTGAGTTAAAAATGAAAATATTTCATTACTAAAAGATTAGTATAGATAATTTATACGTATAAAAACTACATTTATATAGAGAAATGGCATATAATCCAAAACAATACCTTAGTAGGGAGTCACAAAGAAACATCTAAGGCACATTTTCACCTCACAAAATGCTAAGTCTGCGACAAACCACTACAAGAGAAGAGTCCTCGTCAAACGAGGTAAGACAAAAATGGGTCATACTAATGCATATGCCCATTGTAGTTTTATTCTCTCAAAACCCTTGAACTACTAACATTTTAAATATAATGTTTAAATTAATATCCGACTGTTATTAATTCTTATACATCTATACTTCTATACTATTATAATAAAGCGTAAACACACACTTCTTTGTTGCCTAAGATGTCAGCAATTACAGTATGTTTTTGAATAATTCTTTTTTAAAAAGCCCTAACGTCACGTTTTAGGCTATATATTTCCACGCCATTAAACTTAGGGGGTAAATATTTTGGATAAAAACCCTAATGTGGGAAAGAGACCATAAGTTACTACCAACATCAAGGAAGCAAGGTTGCCATGGTTTGTCATCGTCGTGTCATTTTGACATTTGTAATTGATAATTTGACACATGAAAACAACAAATTAAAATTGTCATAAATTTTATGCGGACGAAGTCGCACGGGAACAGCTAGTAAATATATATGTCGAAATGAGCGGCTTGCAGAATTTAATTCCGAAGACCAAAGACATGGTAACTTATTCTTCATTGTGTGCGTATGTCAGAGATAATAAAATAACAATCGCATGTCAGAAATACAGTCCTTCAATCTTTAGTAAAAATTGCATAACACTGTCGAACCGGATTGCAAAGACTGATTGCCTATGTGTTCTTCCAGACTATACTCTACATCTATGCCAAATTTGATTGAGATCCGTTCAGCCGTTTAGGCTACAAACTCTAACAAAAATCCATTCATATATCCAACCATCTAAAATTTCGCATTTATAATATTAGTATGATAGTTTCTTTTAATTGCTTAAATATTAACATTCTTTGGCACTTAATTGATCTATTTTGCAATCGTATGAATTCCTATTATCAAATCAAGGTTCGAGCTTTTTCAAGGAAATCATAAACAGAGAAAATGGCGTTGTAGACTAGCACTTGAATAAAGAAACGAGAAAGAATCAAGTCTCCCGAAGTCTGTTACAAAGCTTTGACGAAGCGAAACCGAGTTAGGCTTATTTCATTTTAAGTCTTCTTTCAAGAGCTTTTGATTTGAGCAGATGTTGAATGTACAAATGAAAGTTTTAAAAATCGTAAAAGTAGGCATTTTTTTTATTTCACCTTAGCTAAACTAAACTCAGGTGTCATACTATTGTTAAAAATAACCCATGTTTTTATTTTTAACTTATTTCATTCCAGAAAACTAAATAAAATGAAAAAAAAAACACATCGACGAATTGAGTACCTCCTTCTTTTGGGAAGTCGATCAAAAATGAATAGATTCACTATCGTATCTAAATTCTAGAAGAAGGCAACTCAATGTAAAGTTGCCATATTTTTATATTTTTCGCTAGATACAAATAAGTTATTCTAAAAAAACTATGCAGTAACATGAAACTTACTATAAACAAATACTAATTTCTCTGCGCAACGTTAATACTAGCGTAAAATAGCGTCGGTTGCTCAGTGCTTTGAACACTTGACTTGTAATCTACAGGTCTTGGGTTCGAATCCCGCCATGTACCAATGTGATTATCGATTTTTCGAATTTTCATATGTACATAATTTACCCGACGTTCTTACGGTGAACGAAAACATCGTGATGCAACCTGCACCTATCGGCGAAGAAATTCAAAGGTATGTGTGAAGTCAACCAACCCGCACTTGGCCAGCGTGGTTGACTATGGCCTAGTCACCCCGTATTAAGGTAGGCTCCGAGCCCCTCGGTGGGGACGTATAGTGAGCTGGCGATGATGATGAACGTTAATACTAAGATTGTAAAATAGAAATGGAAATATAGGCTACCTTCTTGTTGGTATCAGAAACTGTAGTATAATAACTAGCCGGTAACTTACTCCACACAGAATTGAAATAAAACTTAGTCAGCCTATGTATTCTTCCATACTATGTTTTACATCTGAGCCAAACATCGAGTTCCGTTATGCCGTTTTGACCTTCAAACTTTTGTAATACAAAAAGAAAAATTCCAGATTTCAGGACGATGATGTACGTTGCTGATAATGAAATTTGCATTTTTGTCTGTTTATCTGTCCGCAAACCGCGTTTGTTC
>NW_013524979.1:951300-959561 GCF_000836215.1 Papilio polytes | reverse complement strand
TGGGGGCGTATAGTGAGCTGGCGATGATGATGAACGTTAATACTAAGATTGTAAAATAGAAATGAAAATATAGACTATCTTCTTGTTGGTATCAGAAACTGTAGTATAATAACTAGCCGGTAACTTACTCCACGCAGAATTAAAATAAAACTTAGTCAGCCTATGTATTCTTCCATGCTATGTTTTACATCTGAGCCAAACATTGAGTTCCGTTATGCCGTTTTGACCTTCAAACTTTTGTAATACAAAAAGAAAAATTCCGGATTTCAGGACGATGATGTACGTTGCTGATAATGAAATTTGCATTTTTGTCTATTTATCTGTCCGCAAACCGCGTTTGTTCCGGGCAAGCTCCAAAACGGCTGGGCTGATGTAGACCTGACTTTCACTGAAGGGTAGCTTACATGGATAGGCATATTATAGGTAATTTTTTTAATTCCGCGCTATCAAAATTCTCCAAAGTTTGCGGGCGACAGCTCGCATTATTAGTAAGACGAAAGATAAGAGTTCGATAGAATAATCACAGCATACATTACTCTTATAATGACACAGATTTTAACAAGGTCAATAATTTATTACATTACTGGAATTCCAAGAATTCCTGCTAGCATCGTAAACGTTTTAAATTCCTTTTGTGATTTTTCTTCCCAGTACTTTTATCTCCCCGGGGTTAACCCCGATCGTAAACCACAACGTTATGAATTATTCCCAAACGAAGTGCGTGATATCATTCCAAGCGTTGAATGTTATCATTGTTCTTGAAGATTAATGATTCTTATTGTTATATATTGTGAAACATTTACGTATGTTTATTTTTCTTAATACTTACTAAGAATTACAATCATCGTAATCATACTAATATTATAAACGCGAAAGTTTAAATGGTGGATGTTTGTTAGAGTTTCTAGCCTAAACGGCTAAAAGATTTTCGATGAAATTTGGCATAGACGTAGAGGATAATCTGGAAGAACACATAGGGTATTCAGTTTTGTTTTTTTATACGAATTATATTTTTATTTTTATTTTGACGAAGTCGCGGACGAAAGCTAGTTAAGTCATAATTTACAACATTGATAAGGTTAATGTAAGGTTTTGTTTATTTAGCTCGACTATCTTTTGCTCGCGGCTTTATCCGCGTAGTATTAAAAAAATTAGCCTATGTTACTCAGTGATAACATAGCTTTTTAATGGTAAAAGAATTTTTGAATTCCTGATAGTAGTTTTTAAGTTAACAAAACATACAAAATACAAATCTTTCCTCTTTATAATGTTAAGTATATAGTAAAGATATAGATTAAATATTTTAAGTTACTCGTATATTTATATTTTAAAATTACTTGATACTTTGAATTAACTTTATTGCGATGTCGTAAAAAGGAAAATAATTTGTTCCCAAGGGGAGAAATTAAGTTTGACAGATTTAATATAAAATTTCAAATAGCATTAACGATTGTTATTTTACATTTATAACAATTTTACAATTTCTTTTTTATGCGTTTATTAGAAAAAATATTTGTATTTTGCATTGTCTAGACTTGAAGTTCGCATTAAAACATCTTTATGTATCAAAGCTTCTTTGTTTCTTTTTTTCTTTCAATTTTATTAGAAGTAAACAAAAAGAATTGACATGGCCTCACGCGACGGTCAACTGAAACCCATTAGTCCGGGCAAACATACCCTGTATCTTTCAGCGTAGGGTCACGTTTCACAAAGTGGTTAATATTATATTTTGTAATATTTATTCGAATAGCATTTTATTCAGATTTGTACCCACAAATGGAGATAATATTCCCTTTTGTTTGGGATGGAAAACATAGGTAGAAAGTATGAATGGATTGTGTGAGAGAAGATACAAGAGGAATAAATTCAGATATGACCGCTGATAGAGATGTATGGAAGAGTAGCACATACAGAGCCGAATCTCTGTAAAGACAATGGCAAGTTGATGACGGGATACAGGGTAGGGTAAATATCCTTTTATTGAGCGTCCCTTCCTGTGTTGATTAAATGCAGGCAACGCATCTGCAAATGTCTATGGGCAGCGAGCGCTTTGTTATTTTGTAGAATTCTGGTAACCACTTCTTAATATCACTTTTTTACTATTAATAAATTTAATATTGTTTTGTGAAGCGTGACAATCGTTTGACCACTAAGAATGGTATTGTGAATTAGATCTGTCATGTATTCAGCATTAACTGAACAGAACTGTCCAGTTAAAACTGAAGGTTTGTAAGGGCTTGCTAAATTCTTTTTATTAATTTGTAGTATTTGCAATATTAGAATAATTAAACATTAACAATAGTGAGTAAAATGTGCTAAGTTATACTAAATGTAAGAATAAAACGAAAACGGCGTCTAAGTGAGAATAACTTTGAAGAATTATACTCTTTAAGTGTCAAATAAAACCCGTCTTGGTATTTTGCATTGCTGCAACGAGCTATCCCTGAGTAAATTAATGAAACCTTCGCTTAAGACTACGTTTTAAGAGGTCGTATAACTGTGATTATATTATGATAAACATTAAATATCGTATGAAATTCGTTAATATGTAAAATTACATATATACTAATATTATAAAAAGGAAATATTTGAATTTTTGTATGTATTGAAATAACACATAAACTACTGGACAGATTTCGAAAATTCTTGCGCCATTAAAAAGTTATATCACTAAGTAAAATAGGCTATGTTTTTAGTATTTTTTTAATTTGCGAGGGCAAATTGCGAGCAACTGCTAGTATCTAAAAACATCCATCGGTTGTACAGAATTTGGTAAAACGTAGCTATGCTACGGGGAGACGTAGCATATAAAATTACGTAGCCATGCTACGTAATCGCGCAGAAGGCCTTATTGCGTAGCCGTAGTCCGTAAAGATCAGGGCTCCGTTACCGCGTAGCATTGCTAATGTACAGCCGAGCACTAACCGGTGTTACGAGGTGTAATGTAACATGTTACATGACACGTATTGAAATAGTCAGAACGAATTTTTACAGGGAAACCAGCGAGCAACAAGCTCTAGATACGTTAAACTTCGTAACATTATTCAGTATTTTAAGGCGCATTTCCACGTAAATCAGTTTTATACAAAACTTTTGTTACATTTAATTAATAGTGGCATAACTTCTAAGTAAATGGTTTAAGAACGTTCTCTTCGAACGAATTTAAAGTGAAGTTATCTTGTTAAATGAATTAACTTTAACCGGTACTCCGATTTTCACTTAATATAACTTTCGAATAATAGCTTAAGATTTTATGTACTTAAACGAGCACTTTCAATATGGTTATTCGTAAAGTTGTTTAAAATTAGAGTAGTATATTAAATTAAATAAAAAAAAATCGATTCTATTTTTTTCCTCTAAAAGACAGAGTAAATCTATACTTTTATACTATTATAATAAAGCGTAAATACACACTTCTTTGTTGCCTAAGATGTCATCAAATACAGCATGTTTTTGAATAACTCCTTTTTGATAAAAAGCCGTACACTTATGTCACGCTTTAGGCTATATTTTCACGCCATTAAACTTAGGGATAAATATTATGGATAGTAACTCTAATGTGGGATTTTGACCATAAGTTGCTGCCAACATCAAGGAAGCAAGGTTGCCAAGGTTTGTCATGTCATGTCATTTTGATATTGCTATTGATAATTTGACAAAAGTAAACAATTAAAAAAAAAATTATAAATTCATGCGGATGAAGCCGCATGGGAACAGCTAGTATGTTATTAAAATCAATAGTAAAAATTCCGAAACAGTAAAACTTAGACAGTTATATGGTGTTGTTTGTTCCATACTTTCGATAGAGTATTTTCACCATTGATTGCTTACAAGAAATTCTATTGTTTACGTTTCGATTGTACTCATAAAGTTCATGGTTCGAAACACAAAGAATTTTAGCCTTCGTAGAAACTAACAAAACACAACACGGATGCACATAAAAGAAAACATAACAATACAAAACATGAATTGATCGACGGATAGGTTCTGAGAAGTATTGGTTTTCTATTTCAAAAGCTCGTTTTTGAGAAATTGCATTATCACATAAAGCTTTTAATAGAATACTGAGTATTCAAAGCTGTGATTTAAAAAAAAAAACACTGATTAAATCAAGACTTGTTGCAATAAATTAATACATACAAAGCCATTTTTCCTTACTAATGTTACTAGCTGTTGCTCGCGACTTTATCTGCGCGAAATAAAAAAATATATAGTTAATGTTACTCGGTGGTTACGTAGCTTTTCAATGTTGCAAGAGTTTTTGAAGCTTTTGAGTTATTTCAACACATACAAGAAACAAAAAAGTACAATTCTTTTCTTTTGATAGAATACGTATAGATAAAGAGAAAAGATTTGCATTTTTATGTATTTTAATAACTCAAATAGTATTAGGGAGATTTCATAAATTATTACTATTAAAAATCTACGTTATTATTTAGTAACATAGGCTGAGTTTTTATTATTTTTTTTAATTTCACGTGAAACAAGTTGCGAGCTATAGTTTAAGGTGACAGATTAGCTTTACAGGAATTCTCTAGAATAGCGAAGCGATCGCTGCATATAGGCATCTTTTACAGATGCGTTGATTAACGCACTACGCACAGAAAAAGGATTTCCTTTCCTATGCGTCCCATCCCTTAACAAATCCGTTTCCAATTCCCATGCTATTTTTAACAACAAACCTATCTTCTGTGTGGTTGTGGAAGATGCTAAAGAAGACTATGACTGCTAAATTATTACTTTTATTTTCACTTAAAATAAAAATCGTACAATTTCGTCTGCAGAAATATTTTATTACATTTTATTTTCCTTAGCTGCTGTAAGAATACTAACTTATAGCCTAAACGGCCTCTTATTGCTCACAGTACCGTAAAATTAAAGAACTAAACGAAACATTTGTACACCACAAGCGAAGCATTCCGCTAAAATCTCGATCGAATGGTATTTCATTTGTCACGAACGTAGCCCCACTTTGCTATTAACGATCGGTTAACCATCTAATTAGTGATGTCAGATTTGGACCTGCAATTGGCGTTAAGGAATTAAGTGAATTATGTAACTGTACTAGCTTTCGCATACGACTCCGTTTGGATGGACTTATAAACATTTAAGTAAGTAGCCTATGTATTCTTTCAGACTTTACAACTATGCTAAATTTCATCAAGATTTGTTAAGTTTAGCCTACTCTAACAAACATCGATCGATCTAAAAATTCGTATTTATAATATTAGATAGAAGTAAGATTGGAACATGAAACTCTTACATCGTCATTACAGTTATCATAATACAATATTTTTGTCGTTATTTGTAAGTTCTTATTTATTTAATTATATATCTAACGAGTGCGGATTTTTTCACCGTTTATCTGTGACTAGCTGTGGCTCGAGACTTCGTTTGCGTGGAATCTATACTATTATAATAAAGCGTAAACACACACTTTTTTGTTGCCTAAGATGTCAGCAATAACAGCATATTTTTGAATAATCCTTTTTTAATAAAACGCCCTACATTTACGTCACGCTTTAGGCTATATATTTTTACGCCATTAAACTTAGGGGGTAAATATTTTGGATAAAAACTCTAATGTGGGAAAGAGACCATAATTTGCTGCCAACATCAAGAAAGCAAGATTGCTAAGGTTTGCCATGTCATGTCATGTCATTTTGACATTTGCTATTTATAATTTGACAAATGTAAACAACAAAATAAAGTTTTAATAATTTCACGCGGATGAATCCGCACGCGAACAGCTAGTTAGATAATAAAAAAACAGCCTATGTATATTGATAACATATCTTTTAAATGGTTCAGTAGTTTTTAAGTTAATTTAATACATACAAAAATGGAAATCATGTTTATTACTATTGATGAATATTTATATGTTAATAGAAAACGTTGTACATTTAAAAACATTCGTAATTTCCTCATTCCGGTGGTATTGAAAACGGTCGGTGATAATTCAAGGAATGCCTTGTGCGCACACACGATGCGGTGCGGCGTACCTGAGTGAGCTCGCAAATTGAATCCTCCAGGGATGCTGCCACTTCTCATTGAACTTAATATAATTCTGCGACATTTTAAAATCGACAACCCTATTTCAGATCAATAAATTCTTGTCTTCATCCATTTATAAAGATATCTCAACGTAAAAAGGCAAGAGTTATTATAGAAAACGGAGACGTTATTCTCCTGCTTAATTAGGATAATGTTTGTAAAAAACTGGTTATTCTAAATTAGCTATACTAGCTTTCACCCGCGACTCCGTCCGCGTAGAATTAAAACAAGCGTGAGTAGTATTTGTGTTCTTTCAGACTATCCTCTACATCTATACCAAATTTCATCGAATTCCGTTCAGCTGTTTATGCTACAAACTCTAACAAACATCCATCTAAACTTTCGCATTTATAATATTAGTATTATGTGTTCGTATGTGCATTTGTCATTTTGTAGTATGTAAAAGATATTACGAGTCAAAAATCTTTAGGTTTCTTGTGTAAATAGTGAATAGCTTATTTACTAACACGTTGTTCCTTTAAATAAGAATTTACTTCGTTTTATAAACTTTAGTGGAAATAGAAATATATTTATACGCGTAACTAAATTATCGTGTCGTGGAAAACAGGCTACGTTATGTAAATCTCAACTTATTCCTGTAGTTAATATAATAACACCAGCGCATAACTTTTTGTACTTATATATTTGAAAAGCTATTTTTATTTACATGAAAAACTTTCTTACACATTTTTAGAAAATTCAACTTTATCTATACTAATATAATAAAGCGTAAACACACTCATTTGTTGCCTAAGATGTCAGTAATTAAAGCATATTTTTGAATAATTCTTTTTGTAATAAAAAGCCCGACACTTACGTCATGCTTTAGGATATATATTTTCACGCCATTAAACTTAGTAGTAAATTTTTTGGATACAAACCCTAATGTGGGAAAGAGACCATAAGTTGCTGCCAACATCAAGGAAGCAAGGTTGCCATGGTTTGACATCATGTCATATCATTTTGACATTTGCAATTGATAATTTAACAAATGTGAACAATAAAAGGAAATTTTTATAATTTTATGCAGATGAAGTCGCATGGGAACAGCTAGTACATTTGTATTTTAAGATAAATCAAAGTTTAATAATTTTGAATTTCGAGTACATTTTAAGTTTATGACCACCCTTCAGTTCTCGAAACTTCCATTATGCGTCCGACATTGTTTAATTACTCCAATCCTTAAGTTCAAGGTCAGAAGCTTAAAGCCTTTTGAAAAGCGCAACGTTTCGAAGATTATTAAGAGGGACGATATTTCAACATGAGTTGAAATACCATCACATTAGATATATTTTGTCTAAATACGATTGATTAGTTTGATAAATGACGCATGTGAAAATCAAATTAAATTTATATGACGGTAAATGTTGTCCTTCATAGACGGGTATCGTAGCGCCGAAACAAACAAGCATATAAAATAACTATAAACTATCAATATTCGGTTTTAATAAAATTTATCGGACTTTATTAAATTTATTACTTACTTATTAACTAATTTAGGGAACAATTTTAGTATTGAATATAGCGTAGAGAATATAGTAATGACAATAATAATAACAAAATCCAATTGGATTATGTACAACTAGTAGTAATAAATATTTATTTACTCTCATTATTTGTAATAGATCTGCAGGTCATTATTGATTTGAGAAAACAGTTTTTTTTGACCGACTTCCCAAAAGAAGGAGGTACTCAATTCGTCTGTATGTTTTTTTTTATTTTTATTTTTTTATGTGTGTTACGGCATAACTCCGCCGCTAGTGGACCGATTTTGATAATTCATTTTTTATCCGAAAGGTAATGCTTGCAGGTGGGTCCCATTTTTTTGTTTGATTTTTGGAGTCAAAGACTACGACGTAGTTAAATAGTTTAACTCAAAATCGCGCGACGAAATTTCGGGTCGTTTTTGCTTTCTTTTTTTTAATTCTAATCCATAAGTTAGAACTATGAATACATCGATACAACTTCTATGAGAGTAAAAATCGAAAAGATTCATACCTGATTTGTGATTTAAAAAAAGAAACAAAAACTATTAACGTAGCCCTTATAATAAACTTTTTTTGTTGATTAGCATTTTGATAAGGTAAAATGATTTTTTATAATTTCTCCCTTTAAAATATTATAACGAACTAATTAAAATATAACAATCTCAGCGGCGCTCTACAATTGGGAATTAAATCTCGTCTTTGAAAGTATAGCGCTTAAAG
>NW_013524979.1:932243-950606 GCF_000836215.1 Papilio polytes | reverse complement strand
CGAGACACGAAGCGACAATTTATTTCTTGGCATCTCGAGCGCAAATGGCCTAGACTTTTGTGAATTTTAATTCTTTAATTTAGCACAAGATCTTTGAACAAAATTATTTTTTTTAACAAAAAACCTATAGACATATTTAACTGTCCTTTAAAGCAACTTTATCTTGTTGTGTTATTTTTCTTGTGTCTATTTTAATAAAAGATTGAATGGTTGTTAAACATGAAATATCAAAAAATAATATTTCTAAAATTAATTTAATCGGTACTAATTTTGATTGCCGCATTTGTCTATTATAAAAAGTTAATAGCTGTATTTTTTTAGAATTATGAGTCAACGACCTTACTCTCGGTTTCGGCACAGTTTCGGTCTTAGATTACTAGCTTCCGCCCGCAACCGCGTCCACGTGGAATTTAAAACAAAAGAAAGTAGCCTATGTGTACTTCCACACTATCCTCTACATCTATGCCAAATTTCATCAAGATCCGATCAGCCGTTTAGGCCATAAACTAAGAAACATCCATCCATCTAAACATTCGCATTTATAATACTTGCTAGCAGTTCCCATGCGACTTCATCCGCATAAAAGTATAAAAATTTCATTTTATTGTTCACATTTGTCAAATTATCAATTTCAAAAGTCAAAATGACATGACATGATGTCAAACCATGGCAACCTTGCTTACTTGATGTTGGCAACAACTTATGGTCTCTTTCCCACATTAGGGTTTTATCCAAAATATTTACCCCTAGGTTGAAAGCGAGACGTAAGTGTAGGGCTTTTTAAATAATAGAAGAGTTATTCGAAAATATGCTGTGATTGCTGACATCTTAGGCAACAAATAAGTGTGTGTTTACCTTTTATTATATTAGTAAAGATAAGTAAGATTTTGTACATTGAATGAATTTGAAGTGAACGAGTACATGGTATTTCTTTTGAAATTCAACGTACTGTTCAGTTTAAATGGAACGGTTTGTTTTTCTTCTGCAACTGACTACATAGTTCCGCGAATCGAAATTCAATTTTCACTTCATCTGTATTGTGGTGAACGACATTTTGTTCCGCCTCTGTTATATTTTATTTAAATAGTAAAATTCTCTTAAACACTCTTCCGAATCAAAACCGAAACTTATAACTTAGAGAGTTATTAAAAATCCTATTATATACCAGACATAATACACTTGACGTCAAAACAAAGTACTACACTTAATTTCCAAATTTAAGATTAGCTTGTTATAAAAAAAGTTTTGTAATAAAGTGCTTTATTTCTAACTTTTTAAGTTATTAAACAAAAAGAAAAAAACCCACTTTATTAAATTTTTTCCTAAATTGTTCTATGTAATTAAATTAAATTGAGAAAATTTAATTTTTGAAATGTACTCATTAATTTTGACATTGACTATACTTATGGCGTCTTTTTATAACAACATAGTGTTATCATAACTTGATAGTATTAGTTTCTATTATTGATTTTACGACACGCACTCAGATAACTTGACGCACGTAGCCCGCCCACATGTTAGAACATAGTGTATTCCATTGACGTCATTTTACGGTATCGCTTACGAAATAGTAATAAAAACTATCACGACAATACTACAAGCTGAAATAGATTTTTCTTCTTATAACTTCGTTAGCGCAAATTTAGACAGCGTGAAGTTATAAACATAGCCTATAATATGCCCGATAATGTCAGCTACCCTTCAATGAAAGTCCTGTCGAAATCGGCCCAGCCGTTTCGGAGATTACCCGGAACAAACGCGGCTTGCAGACAGACATACAAAAATTCTTTAAATGTGATTTACGATTACTTCATCTTCCTGTAATCTAGATTTTGTTTTTTAATTAAAAAAAAAGAACATATAAGAAGTTATTGAACGCTCAGCACTTCAAAGTAATTTGACCTCGACCCAGTCTTTTGAAAACCACCGCTTTATAAACGTTTGAAATAAACGGAAATTAAGCCCGACTTAAGGTTTCAAATGCTTTGGTATTTAGTTAGTAAGAGTTTATATCCTAAACTGCTGAACGAATCTCGATGAAATTTATTATAGCGTATTATGTCAAGCAAAATCTGGAAAAACATATAGCTTATTTTTTAATCTACGAAGATAGTGTTGTGTGCGAACATTAGTTGCTTGTAAAAAACGATATTATGAAAACCATTATTAAAATAACTCTGTACTTAAAACCATGTAGTCATTTATAAGGCTGGACAAGCCTCATATGTATCACCATCTCACTATACGTCCCCACTGAGTAACTCGGTGCCTACCGTGAGTTAGGGTAGCCAACTGCGGGTTGGTTGACTTCAAACATAAGTTTAAATAACTCCGACTTTCCTTTACCGTAAGATAACTTAAAAATTCATGTACAGATTTTAAAAATAGAGGATTATAAATTAACTAGCTGTTCCCATGTGGCTCCATCCGCATGGAATTATGAAAAAAATACTTTATTGTTCACATTTGTCAAATTATCAATAACAAATGTCAAAATGACATGATATGACAAACCTTGGTAATCTTGCTTCCTTGATGTTGGCAACTACTTATGGTCTCTTTCCCACAGTAGGGTTTTTACCCAAAATATTTAAACCCTAAGTTTAAGCGTGAAAATAAATAGCCTAAAGCGTTACGTAAGTGTAGGGCTTTTTATTAAAAAGAGGATTACTCAAAAATATTCTGAATTTTTCTGACATCTTAGGCAACAAACACACTCTGTTTACGCTTCATTATAATAGTATAGATTACCAGTATTACGACCTAATTCTGTTCTTGTTACGGCGCCTTACTATCAGTAAGTGTGTCCCTATCCTAAGGTCTTGCAGTGTCTGCGATCTGAGCAATAGAATGCATTCCAAACAGAATTGCAAGTGTTTGCCATTACGCAAAACTTAATTAAACTCAGCAGTGTGTGTCTTTCTCAATAACGTTTTATTGTTTAATTTACGCGACGGAGAACATTTTAGTTTATATGTTGAAATGACTGGGATTTTGCAACTTTGTTGACTTAGTGGCTTTACTTACTCAATAAGTTAATAAGTGACTTTTGTTATAACTAAACAACTAACAGTTTAACCCTTATACGCATGATGATGCATTTATACATCAGTCTTTTCTTCCTTATGCAATAGACTATTTTGAAAAATTATTTTTTTTCTTTATTTTACTACCCGGTTCACTTTATGGTATTTATAACGAAAAAATCTTACATTTAAGGATTATAGAATACAGAATAAACTCGATATTTGATACTAGGTGTTGCCCACAACTTCGTTTGCGCGAAAGTAGAAAAAAACAATTTTATTGCTGATATCGTAGCTTTCTAATTTTGAAAGGTTTTTTTTAAATCAATCCAGTAGTTTTTGAGTTATTTCAATGCATACAAAAATGCAAATCATTCCTCTTTATAAGATTAGTATTGTAGTCTATACTTATGACATAAGAAAGCGACCCGCTTCGGCTCAGCTCAAGTCTAATACGAAAATTTGTTCACTCACGACATCATATTAGAAACCTTTTAAATTATCAGAATTATATACTTTTAGACAACTTATTTAATTGATACAGGCGCTTTAAACTCAGAGCAATACATCTCGTCAGGACTCAGGATGCGCGCCAATCTATCCATCCTTCTAGCGACATTGACAGCTGTCAGCTAGGGACGTGACGTTTATATCGATAATCTAGAGTTGCGCCAATTCTACAGCACGGTACTTTGTTCTTAAGACTACTAGTTATATTATACGTGGCAAATACATATAAAACTCCTTAAGAATCTGTTACGAAGCTTTAAAAACTTTAAGAATGGGTTATCAACTTTGACTAAACTAACGCACTGTTGTGCGATTGTCGATTGTTTCGCAAACTCAAACGTTTAGTTGCACAGCTGAAAATAGAGTAGTATACGCACCTCAATATAATGTCGTAGGTATCTAAGCGAGACTAAACAGTTGTGCAATAGTTTAGTTAAAGGTGTGCGCGCTCTAAACATACACAGAAAGTAGAAAGCGACTTTATTTTATGCCATATAGTGATAGTAATTTCAGTAATTATTTTTCAAATGAAATCCATTTAAAAGGTTATCATAAAATTATAGCCCTTAAAGTCAACAGTGGTAGAGCCCGCTTTAACATCTTCGCACGAATGGGCCGGCTCGCCCGGTGTAATACTACGACCACACAGAAGACAGGCGTGAAGTGGAAGCAATTCTGCGTTTCGTCTGACGAGTATGGTGCCGGAGGCCTAATTTTAGTCCCTTTTCTTCAGAGGAAAGGATAGGAAAGAATAGTGGATATGACGGTGAAGGAGTCGCATGGGAAAGGGAAATGTCCTCTTTATGTGCGTCTCTTACTCCGTCAATTAAAGGTAGGCAGCGCATTTGCAATTGCGGATGTTTATGGGCAGCGGTCGCTTTCCATTTCGGTAAATTCAGGTGGCCGCTTGCTCGTTTGCCACCTCATATTATAAAAAAAACAACAGTTCGTCAGAAAAAAAAAACAGAATTACCAAAGTTAAATAAACGTAAACAACAGTTAAAATGAAAACCGAAACTCCTGTTATCAGCTCTTGACTTAAAATCTCTAACTCATCTTAATTCATACACAATTAGTTAATTTAATGAAAGGCGTGAACGAGCAATAATCGAGTTAAACTCTTCCTTAACTTTAAACAGTATTCCTACTTTGTTCTAATTAACTTTCAAACAAACGGTTAACTTTCGAGTTTGAATTTTCAAAAACGATTCGATTACTCGATGTTTATAAAGTTCAATAAATGTGTACATATTAAAATCATCTCGGTGGCTTAGTGGTTTAAGCACTTGACTTGTAATCTACAGGTCTTTGGGTTCGAATCCCGCTGTACCAATGTGATTTTCGATTTTTACGAATTTTCATATGTACATATAATTTACACGACGTTCTTACGGTCAAAGAAAACATCGTGATGCCTGCACATATTGGAGAAGAAAAAAACCAACCCGCAGTGGGCCAGCATGGTTGACTATGGCCTAGTCACCCCTTTAGGTTAGGCTACGTGCCCCTCGGTGGGGATGTATAGTGAGCTCATGATGAGACGTATGTATATCTATACTAATATTATAAAGAGGTAAGATTTGTGTTTTTTTATGTATTGTAATTACTCAAAAACTACTTGGCCGATTTCAAAAATTATTACACCATTAAAAGCGTTATCGCTTTATATATGCTATATTCACATGGACAAAGTCACAAGCAACAACTAGTAATATAGCGTAAGGAATATTAATAATTCGTAGTCTATCGGCTGGCATTGTTCAGACTATACTACAATGTTAGACAATACCCGAATATATAAGGTTAAGCAATAATGCGGCACAATCGGGCTCCTAATTAAATTACCCTTGTCTTTCTTTGTTAAAGCAAAAGACAAAAGCACATTCGCACTGCGGAAAACATCGGGCGTTCCCAGTTAATTAACTCATACAAATAGGAAAATATTCATTTCTTTTGTTTTACCTAAAACTGAGAAAGATATGATTAGATGTTGAAAAGAGACGAGGCTAATTTTATCCCATTAAAGTAGCAAAGAGAATTTAAAAAAAACTGGCAGTTAGAGGGCATCATCCAGAACATGAATTGGCACGTTGGTAATAAGAATACCTATGTGTGTGACGTGCCATTCAAACAATAGGTATTAAAAGTCACTATCTTTGCGTAAATCAATGAATACAATTGATTAACAACGAGTTGCAAATGATTCCACTGAGGCCCAAAGATTCAGGAGGATATACTCTGTCTAGCACTTTCTTATTTGTAACCTTTTCCACTCAGCTGATATTTTCCATCCTACGCTAACACCATATCACAAATGCTTCAGATCTTTCCCTGTCTATTTGTGTACAAATCAATAAATACTATAGCTTCTAAATAATTATTATGGAATACAATTATCATTAACTAGCTATTGCTCGCGACTTCACCCGCGTGAATTAAAAAAACAATAAAAAATATGGCCTCCCTAGCTTTCGCTTGCGTCTTCGTCCTCGTGGATTTAAAAAAAATTAAGTGACCTATTGTTCTTCCAGACTATGTTCTACATTTATGCTAAATTTCATCCAGATCCATTCAGACGTTTAGGCAACAAACTCTAACAAACATCCATCTATGTAAACTTTCGCATTTATAATATTAGTATGGTGTTACTCATTGCTAACGTAGCTTTTTAATGGTGTAAGAATTTTTGAAATCGGCCCAGTACTTTTTGAGTTATTTCAATACATACAAATATACAAATCGTTCCTCTTTATAATATTAGTATATATTAGAACATACTTAATTAATAACAAAAGACATGATTAATCGTAACATCAGAGAGACGGATATGTCAAGTGTTGGCTCGCTGCTCCAATGAATGCTCTTGGACTAATGACGTCATAAATCTTGTCAATGACATGTTTTGGTTGGAGGTATTTGCATATAGCTTAGAGCGGACGAACACCTTCAACTGAACTATCGTACAACAGTTGTGCGATTGTCGATTGTTTCGCAGCCAATTCTAATGTTTAGTTGTACAACTAAAAGTCAAGTTCTTGAGACTAAACTGTAACACCCGCAACCCGCGACCCGCGACCCGCAACAAACGCGGCTTGCGGACCGACATACACACAAAACATTTTTAAATGTGACTTTTGTTATAAGCAACGCAAATATATCGTCTTCTCGAAATCTGGATTTTTTTATTTGATGTTACAAATACATACAGACTCCAATTTATACTATTATAATAAAGAGTAAACACACACTTCTTTGTTGCCTAAGATGTCAGTAATTTTCGATAACAGCATATTTTCGAATAACTCTTTTTTTTAATAAAAAGCCCTACAGTTCTTGCCAACATCAACGAAGCAAGGTTGCCATGGTCAAACTGCAAATGTCAAATGACATTTGCAATTGATAATTTGACAAATGTGAACAATAAAATGTAATTTTTATAATTTTATGCGGATGAAGTCGCACGGGAACAGCTAGTTTTATTACTTGTACAGGTCTTCTATAGAAGATGTAGATTATGAAAACTGGTAGTTTAAAAGTCATATTAATACTTATAAGAATAATGACTAAGTAATCGTGAAATGTAGTTAAAACATGTTGAAATGATAAATTAAAGTTGTGGAACTTTATGTTAGCTTAGGACGTTAGATGTATTCATTTGATTCCGACCTTCTCCTAAGCTTCAATTAAACTTGCTAACTTAACTAACATAACCCTCCGATAGTCCAATAAATACAACACTTTTAACATAATTCTAACTGTATTATAACTTAGATCTTCTATCCACGAATTAAAGAAAACTTGAGTCATAGCCTTTGTGTTCTTCCAGACTATGTGCTACATCTATCAAAAATAGCAAAAGAGCAGTGGTCTGATATCTATTGTAGGATTTGCTTAAGCGTTTCCAATTGTTTTTTTATAAAAAAAATCATCATCATCATCATCATCATCTTTCTCCTTATCCTACTCCCGTAGGGTCGGCGCGGCTTTTGTCCTCCACATAACTCTATCATACGTCATCTCAGTCATCACTCCCGTTTTGATTATGTCATCTTACACGCAATCCACCCATCTCTTTCTAGGTCTATCTCTACCGTTGTACCTCCACACTCATAACTAACTTTCTCCTTGTAACTTGCGATTCATCCCTCCTCATAACATGCCCGTACTATGCTAACCTTTTACTCCTTACCTTCTCTACTACTGAGGCTACTCTTAAACTTCCTGTAATATACTCAAATTAAAAAAAAAAATGGTCAACTTTTATCGTAGATCATAAGAGTTTCGATGTTGCTTAACATATTACTAATTTTGATGATTACTAGGCAAACTTAATGCGTCTGTATTTGACGAGGGTCGGACGTCGCCGGTCCTAAAATTAACGGAAACGACTAAAGTCAAGGTCCCGATTGGAGATTCAATTAAAAACTAATTTATCTTTTTATTTTAAAATTCCATCTGAATTCAGCTTAATTTTACTAATTATCAATCCATGTTTGATGTTATTTGTTACTACTAACATTCAACCGCGACTCCGTCCGCGTGAAATTAAAAAAAATAAAGTAAGTAGCATATGTTTTCTTCCAGACTATCCTCTACATCTTCACCAAATTTCATCGAAATCCGTTCAGCCATTTAGGCTACAAACTCTAATAAACAGCCATACATCTATCCATCTAATTTTTCGCATTTTTTAAATTAATAAGATTGTACAAATTGTTGTAAATGTAAAACTTACTATAATATTAAATGCGAAAGTTTTTATGTTCAGATGGATGCTTGTAAGCAGATATCTCCAAAAATTTTAACCGAACTCCATGAAATTTGGCGCAGATATCGAGCATAGTCTAAAAGTACGCGTAAGCTCCTTCGCAAAGAATCGCGGTCAACAGCTAAGAATTTATTATTCCATATTAAAAATACATTTCAAGATATCATTTAAACATTTCAACACCCTATCGAAGATGCAACACAAAAGAAATTAAGGGAAATTTAATTAATCAGGCACAAACCTTAAAACGTAAATGACGTCATAAAACACACGGCAGTGTAAAAGCAAAGCGACGAATGTTTTAATACTGGGAATAACTCTAAGGGATTAAGTACTTACGGGACAAATAAACGTTGTACCCACGTTTTATTTTACAAGCTCTTGACACTTTTAGTTTGATTAACACTGTCTAAGACAGTTTTTAAGACATTTTAGTCTATTTTATTCTACACTTTATGTAACATATTTTAATAATTATTTGTTAGAGTTTGTAGCCTAAACTGTTGAATGGATCTCAATTAAATTTGGCATAAAAGAAGAGCATAGTCTGGAAAAACACATAGGCTACTTGGTTTAATTTTTTTTAATACCAAACAGACGGAATCGCGGGTGAGAGCTAGTTTATATAAAATCTTGTGCTCATTGAAATTTTAACCCAATTGAAGCTCAGTATATTCTGATAGGTTTCAGATAATGCAATAAATTGCAGAATCCTTTTAAACCCGTTCTCGACAGGGAAGAGACAGCTATAAAAGATAATCTGTCTCTCGGGGAAAGATTACCTATGGGAATACGTGTTGCCGTCCATTCCAATCTCAACTTACCGTGCGATTTAGTTGTCCTATGTGGATTTGGGAGTTTAAATTATATTTTTTAAGCTATTTCTATATCATTTTCTACAGCAAACACTACGATGTTGAACGAAAACAACAATAGAGATAGAAATATAAGATAAAAATAATCAAAATCAATATTAATATTTGTAAAAGGCATTGCATAATGATGTTTACATGTCAAAATAGTGTCCGTACTATTGACATTCTTAGTCAATCAACCATCCATATCCTTTACGTCCATAGTAAATTGACAAGTACAGTTTAACTTCCGTTATACTAACAAATATAATTAAAAATAAGTCCGTTATAGAGCAGAGAATTAATATGAAATAACAAAGGGATTAAATTTGCAATTACCAATTTCATATGTGCGATGGATAATTTCAATTGACACATTTATCTATGGATTATTCGAATAATCTGAGAATCATTCAATCACGGTTATGCGAAATGAGAAATTCTATACTAAAATTAACAATGTCTAAAATCGAATATTTATTTTAATTATTTCAAACTAGGTTTCTGAAATTTCCATTTATGCTAACATTATCTAGCCCTTATTCGTGTTAGGTTGCCTTATTGTTCAAGGAGTTGTATACGTTTTGAGGTTTTAACAAGTTAGAAAAAGGAAGAATTCAAAGTATTCTAATTGGAACAGATTGTCAAGGTCATTGTGTTTTCTGTCTTTTTCTGTACATATTTTACCAATACAATATCTGTAAAACGTAATTTGACTTTTAAACCTCATACGGTATGCATTTTGGTCCTTCGAGCCGAATTTATTACAACTACATTCGAGCGGTATTAAATTATGGAAAAATATTGGTAAAAATAATGAATAGCAGCAGTAGTTTCAAAGGAGTAAAACTCAAGTTACATAGTTGAGAACATTTCATGAATTTATCTAACCAAAATATAAACGAATTGTTAAACGTAGCTTCGAAACCGGTCCTAAATGACTTATGCTATTACAATTTAACGTAATATATTAGATAAATGTTTATTTTCTTTAACTGAAATCTCCATATCTCTATCAGAAGCTCGCACGAACTCTCGAGTGTCGTTGAATTCAAGTAACAGGAAGCTTATCTTCAAAGTGTCTGTTAGAAAAGGAACGCTTGTTTATTTTTACTTCGGTATATTTTTTCAAGAAAAGATTTCGTAAAAGTGAAAATAACATGATTTATAGACGTATTTACAACTATTGGACGATTCTATTTAATACTAGTCATTGCTAGCAACTTCGCCCGCGTAAAATAACGAGATAATACAAAATATAACCTTTCACTCACAGTGTTACTCACAAATAAATTACCTTTCTAATGGTAAAGGAATTAATAAAATCGGTGCAGTAGTTTATGCTTGAATCAAATACATGCAAAAATACAAATATTTCCTCTTCATAATATCAGTATAGATATAGACTAGCTTTTTCCCGCGACTTATGTCCGTGGACTTAAAAAAATACTAAAGCTTTGTTTTCTTTCAGTCGATGTCTTATTACTGTCAAATTTAGTTAAGATATTTAATTAACGCTAAACTGTAGCCCTTTTGAAGATCAACACAAACATTTATGTATCGAAATTTTCCTATTTATATTAGCATGACTATTTTGTCAATCAAAAATCTATACTATTATAATAAAGCGTAAACACACATTTCTTTGTTGCCTAAGATGTCAGCAATTACAGCATATTTTTGAATTATCCTTTTTTTAATAAAAAGCCCTACACTGACGTCACGCTTTAGGGTATATATTTTAACGCCATTAAACTTAGGGGTAAATATTTTGGGTAAAAACTTTAATATGGGAAAGAGACCATAAGTTGCTGCCAACATCAAGGTTGTCATCATGTCATGTCATTTTGACATTTGTAATTGATAATATGACAAATGTAAATAAAATAAAATTTTCACAATTTCATCCGGATGAAGTCGCACGAGAACAGCTAGTATTGTTATTAAATTGTCTTTGCTGTAAAACACTTTAAATTTACAATGCGCAACTATTTTTATACGTACACTTTTATCAAACTGGAAGCTATTTCAGCGGCAGGCAAAGTGTAGTATTTTCATTAATATCCCTAAACAATTCCAAAGTGCTTCATGAACAGAAGTGACTCTCCAAAGTTTACTCGTTAAGGAGTCTTAGACAAGCACTTCGCTGAGAGCTTGGATTTCTAAGAGTTGAATTGTTCACAATCAAATATATTATTTCAACAAATAAAATAAACAAGTAAATTAAAAAAAAATGATTACATGTGGCAGATATTCCACGCTACGGATTCCATTAAATACATTTACAATAAAGTCATTCATTATCAAATTATTTAAACGTAAAGTATGACAAAAATAATATATTTTAGCTTTCGCCCGCAACTCCGTTCGCGTGGAATTAAAAAAAAAAAACAAAAGTGAGCCTATGTGTTCTTCCCGACAATCCTCTACATCTATGCCAAATTTCAACGAGATCCGTTCTGCATTTTAGGCTACAAACTCTAACAAATATCTATCCATCCATCCATCCATCCATCCATCCATCCTTCCATCCATCCATCCTTCCATCCATCCATCCATCCATCCATGTATCCATCCATCCATCAATCCATCCATCCATCCATCCATCCATCCATCCTTCCATCCATCCATCCATCCATCCATGTATCCACCTATCCATCCATCCATCCATTCATCCATCCATCCATGTATCCACCTATCCATCCATCCATCCATTCATCCATCCATCCATGTATCCATCCATTCATCCATCGATCCATCCATCTAAACTTTCGCATTTATAACATTAGTAAGTAATCATACTTACTAGTATAATATGATTAGTATGAAGTATGCAGTGTGATTAGTAACATTTCCTTTGCATGATTCGCACTAAATAAAATCTAACATTTCTGTGTCTATAAGAAAATCCTAAGAATTCCCAAGCAAACATATTCATAATATCTCAAAAGAGAAATCTTTCATCGCCTACGCACTCCCTCGGGTTAACCCAAAAACCGCGCTTTTTAGACACGGCCTCACATCTATCAAGTTGTTTTACTCCATCGCTTATTTAACATGTATTTTACTACAATATACGACTAGTTTTTACCCGCGATTCCGTTCGCTTGGAATTAAATAAAAATAACAAAGTATCCTATGTGTTTTTCCAGGCTATCTCCTACATCTATGTCAAACTAGCGCGTACGATCCTTCGACCACATCTTCACCTTGGTCTAGGTGGGATAGTGGTCAAGTGCTGGTTTTTTGCAATAAAAAATCATCCAGAACCATCCAGCCGTTTAGGCTACAAACTCTGACAAACATTCATTCATCTAAACTTTCGCATTTATAATATAGAACAAGCGGCCGTCTGAATTCGCTTAAATAGGGGAACGATCGTTCACAGACAACCGCAATTGTGGATGGATTTCTTACTTTTAATTGACCGAAATGGAGTTAACGTTATAACAATGAATTCTGAAAACTAATCATATCTTAAGGCCTATATTTCTATCTAGAATTGAAAGCTTTACTTGACTAGATATCCTAAAAGTATACCTAGATATTAGTTGTGGTCTAAGTTACATCATATCCTTTTCAACGCTTGCTTATATCAATGTCGTTTATCACCCACCTTGGTTAACAGCGGCCGCGACAAAAGGACACATCAATCTACGTCCCTAGCCCCTACTAATGTTGCAAACTTTTGTTTCAAATGTGTTACAACTATTATAATACTAGCTTTCCCCCGCGAATTCGTGTGGTATTTTCATAAATTTAAATTAGAATCTGTGCAGCTGTTTAGGCTACAAATTCTAACAACCATCTAAACATTCGCATTTACTAATAGTAAGATTTGAATATCTTTGGTCTTAGAAAACATTTAATACCAAGAAAGGTGTTACTACGTCAAGTAAAAGCTTAACTTAAGTCGCAGTTAGATTATCCCTCGCCGGCACAATTCTGACACGTCCCATTTTAAACTACGACATAGTAAAGAGAATTTGTACAAAACATAAAAATTATCAAGGGAATGTACCAAACAGACTTACTATAATAAGTATAGATAGAACTTTTTTTATTTGATATTCTCCTTGTTATAATTTATTGAATGAATTTTACAAATCCGTCGCATAAAAAAATGGTGAAACAGGATGGATGGATGTTTGTTAGAGTTTGTAGCCTAAACGGCCGAACGGATTTGAATCTGGCATAGATGTAGAGGGTAGTCTGGAAGAACACATACTTACATTTGTTTTTTTTTTTAATACCGAACTAGTACTAATAGAAATTTAACTACATTTTAAAATCTTATGGATTGAAATAGTTTAAACAGCATAGTTAAAACAATAAACACTCTGTTTTCCAAAGCATTTGTTTTTTTCATCTATTATATTATTTTAATTTTCATTCATATCTATAACCGTTTAGAATATGAACTTACTAGTTTTCGCCCGCGACTCCGTCCGCGCGGAATAAAAATAAACAATTGCAAGTAGCCTATGTCTTATGTGTTCTTCCTGACTATTCTCTACATACCACATAGGCATATTTAGGCTAAAAACTCTAACAAACATCCATCCATTTTCAACATTTCAAGGTCATTGTCTACAAAATATGGAATTTCAATTAATTTAATATTCTTCAATTAATTCATAATTATACATAAGTAAATTTGCTTAGCAATTCGAAGTCTAGAGGCTTTGAAAATCAAGATATCTAACTTAGGAATGTAGCGGAGTGTTGGCCAAACTTGTTATAACTTAGTTCATTGACTTGCCGTATCAGGCATCTAACTTAATTATTTGATTTACTTCAAGTATAAGATCTTAGTATATTTATGCAAATACAGATCAACTTGCGTCCTTCGTTTAGTTAGTTTTGTCTTACTATTTTACAATTTAAGTATTTTCTCATATAGCATAGTCGAGGAAGTTTATTTCCTATCCATTTTCAGTCTATCATTTGGCACTTACAATGCAGTTCGGTCCACAATTTGTCCGAAATAAATTGTATCTCCTGGCGATACACTGCGACGATATTGATCGTGAATGGGTAGGGAATTTAATTCCTACACTGTAAATAATCGTAGCTTCAAGACAAATAGAATGAATCGAGTATATTACTTTTGATTCGTTTGATCTCGGAACGATTGTGCGAAGGGTTTTATATTTGAACAGATATTGCTATTTGCTTTCCGACAATATAGCAATAGATAAAGAACTGTCCAGAACATTGAAATAATTCTATATCTATACATCTATACTATCTATACTTCTATACTATCTATACTTCTATACTAATATAATAAAGCGTAAACACACACTACTCGGTTACGTAAGATGTCAGCAATCACAGCATATTTTTGAATAATTATCTTGCTAACGGAAATCCTGTCACTTACACGCTTTAGGCTATATATTTTGACGTTATTAAACTTAGGGGGAAGGCAAATAAATTTAAAAAAAAGTCATGCCGGAAAAAGAAAAAATTACAATCCAACCAATAGCACCAAAGAAGGAAGGCTTTTGTTATTTTCGTAGATAAATATTCTCTTAAAATAATCTGAATGTATTATTACTAGATGTTGTACACGACTTCGTCCCCTTCAAATAAGAAAAAAAATTTTAAAAGACATAGCCTGTGTTACTCACAGATTAGTTACCTTTCTAACGGCGAAAGAATTTTTGAAATCCGCCCATTATTTTTTGAGTTATTTCAATACATACAAAAATAAAATTCGTCTTTAAAATATTAGTATAGATATAGATGTAGGCGTAACTCGAAGAAATTAAAAAAAATCTTGACATCTCACGTATATTGTAATCATAAACTTTAAAAAAAATACATCTTTTAATCGTCTTTCATTTTTTCTCTCCGTACTAAGACTAATAAATTTTAAAAAGTTTAAATATAAACTTCAAAATAAATCAATAAAAAACCTACAAATCTCAAATATTCAAAACTTCAAGTTCTTTCCTACTTCATATACTGTTCCAGTATGAGCGATATACCTGATGTAAGTAACAAACGACCCGTTCGAAGTCCGCGCTGCAAATCCCTAACATAACTCAACCTACGGAGCATACAGGCGCAGTAGCTCGGAATAAATCATACCGTAGTAACATACACTTCAAATGAATTCATAGCTTCTATTTGAATAGATTTAACACCACACTGATCAGTAAAGTGAACATTTAATCATCTTAAAAGATATGTAAAATAGTAAGTTTGTTACGTTTCTCATTTATGACCGACTTACTAAAAGTAGGAGGTACTCAATTCGTCTGTATGTTTTTTTTATGTGTGTTACGGCATAACTCCGCCGCTAGTGGACCGATTTTGATCATTTTCCTATTATCCGAAAGGTCCATTCCAGGTCCCATTTTTTTTTACAGTCAAAGTATGATAACTACGACGGTGTTAAATAGTTTAGCTCAAAATCGCGCGACGAAATTTGAAGTCTTTTTTGCATCCACCCTTCTCAACTTTTGCCGTTTCGTAGATTACCGAAACAAACGCGGCTCGCAGACAGACAGACAGACAGACAGGCAATTTTTTTTTAATGCGAATTTTGTTATTAGCGACGCAAATACATCATCTTCCCGAAATCTGAAATTTTTCATTTGATATTACAAACAGACACTCCAATTTTATTACATGTATAGATGTAGTTGCATGAATAAAGAAGTTATGAAACAAGATGGTACTAGTTTACATTTAATTAATTTCGCATTAAAAATAACTCGTGGATCTGAACGGTTGAACATTGATTTTGTTTCGTAGAAAAAGTACAATGTCAAAGCAGATTTAATCTTATGTATGTTTGTTTCTTAGTATGGTTATACATAATCTACACTTATATTATAATAAAGCGTAAACACACACTTCTTTGTTGCCTAGGATGTTAGCAATTACAGCATATTTTTGAATGATTATTTTTTTTAATACAAAGCCCTACACTTACGTTACGCTTTAGGCTATATATTTTAACGCCGTTAAACTTAGGGGGTAAATATTTTGAATAAAAACCTTGATATGGGAAAGAGACCATAAGTTGCTGCCAATATGAAAGAAACAAGATTGCCAAGGTTTGTCATGTCATGTCAGTTTCACATTTGCTATTGATAATTTGACAATTGTAAACAATAAAGTAAAATTTTTATAATTTCATGCGGTGAAGACGCATGGGAACAGCTAGTCTCGTAATATGAGGCAAGTAACGTTTATCTGAATAGGAGAAATTTTCGCTCACGAGCTCATCGTCCCGACTTGTTTGACGCTGGAGCCCTTAATTCTTCAAAGTTATTCTTGTCATTTAAGCGGCATCCATTTAGCATTTAATGTCGTTCTAACTGAATTTTATTACTATCGTTTGAGTTTAAATTACAAAGTTAAAATTTAAAATGTACATGAATAATATGTCTAAAGTTTAAACAAAGATTTATTGTTAAAATAGCTGTTTCCCGCGACTTCGTCCACGCAATATTAAAAGAAAAAAGTAGCATATGATATGTCCGACTATGTCAGCTACCCACCAGTGAAAGTCCGGTCAAAATCGGCCCAGCCGTTTCGTAGGTTACCGAAACAAACGCGGATGCGGACAGACATACTGGCAGGCAAAATTTTTCTAAATACCATTATCGTTATCAGCAACGAAATTACATCATTTTCCCGAAATCTAGATTTTTTCTTTTGATTTTATAAACAGGCCAGACAGAAAAAACGGCATATAAATGGTATTTATAAAACGTCAAAGTAAATTTCTCTTAACGTATACACTTGATGTAATATATTGATTTAGCACGCAAAATAAGACTTAAGGTAACTCAATTAAGTTCATTTTGCATAATTTTAATTACGAAATCCTTTAGAGTATTGTTAAAATAAATTCAACTCACATCAAAAACATTGTAATGATTTTAAATGACTATTTGCTAGCTGTCTACAGTTATTTTACTTAAAGCAAAGAATTGTCCAGGAAAATTTAACATTTTTAGCTGAAAATGCAATCATTTTTTAACGACAGTGGCGCCATCTCTTAGCGAAGAACGTAAGTAAATAAACTTATTGATATCTGCAACGTGATCATTTAAATGTAAGGCGAAATTAAGACCACTTTAATAAATTGCTATCGAAATTAGGCAAATCTGTACAGCGAAAATTTTTTTAAACGATTTAGAAATTCCACATGAATTTAAGTTTTGTTTCATATTACTTTGCCATTTATGTGCTATTTGAGATAAGATATAATATATCTGTAAGCTTGACAAAGTAATAAATTATCATTACTTTCCACTATTTCCCTTTCGCTCACTTGCTTCTTTAAACCGGAAGATAACAATTCGATCTTTTGCTTCAATTTAAAAAAACGCTCATAGATTTGAATGTTGGTAACAGTGCTTAAATAAAGTAAATATGGTAATTCTCCTTGTAACAGTACCACTAACATGAAGTCTTCAAGTATTATTTAATAGAAAAAAAATGAACACGCACCAACGAATAACGTGTTAAGTAAACTAAGCGTAATAATGAAAGCCATACCTTACAGACCGCTGTAGCTATGTACAACGGTCAAACAGCATACAGGTCCGTCGGCTGATCCCGGCGCTTCGCCGCGGTGACGCTGCAACTCTGCGGTAGCGAGGCTCGGCGACAACGACGCTCGGCGCATTCGTGTGTCCCGCAGGAGGCTGGCGCAGCAGCAGCGGCTGGAATAGTCGGCATATACTATTACTCTAACTGCCGTTTATTGTTTCCGTTTTATTTTGCTAAACAAAAAGTAAAATGGAAAAGTTAGAAACAAGAGAACAGAATTTTAAGTACCGTAGGGCGTCGTATTAAGTCAAGCTTTATGTGAATTAAGAAATTTAATGTTAACGTTAATTTTTTGCAATTTATAATTAAATTTGTTTACATCGTACCACACTGTATGCAGATGAAATAATTGGGAACGGGTATTAGTAATAGTTAGTATTAAACAGCAAATTCTATCAAAAATCACAATCTGTAGGTAGTTATGAAAAATGTTATACTCATGAATTATTAAAAAGGAATTCCACATTCGATATTTTTAATATGTGTGGACATGTATTTATGTGTATATTATTAACCAGCAAATTCTCTCAAAAACTTCAAAATCTTCCGTATTTAAATAAAATGTTACTTCCATTGTCGAACTCCTATGTAGCAATCCTTTGTCAAAATAGCCGTCTGCCGAGGC
>NW_013524979.1:922101-932192 GCF_000836215.1 Papilio polytes | reverse complement strand
TTACACTAACTGCCTTGTATTGATTATGTTTTATTTTGCTAAACAAAAAGTAAAATGGAAAAGTAAGATACAAGAAAACTGAATTTTAAGTACAGTAGAGCGCAGTATTAAGTCAAGCTTTATGTCAAATTTTATGTTAACTTTATTTTTTTCAATTTATAATAAAATTGTTTACATCGTACCTAACTGTATGCAGATGAAATAATTGGGAACGGGTATTCGTAATAGTTACTTGGTATTAAACAGCAAATTCTATCAAAAATCACAATCTGTAGGTAGTTATGAAAAGTTATGAAATTTTTTTTACAAAAGACAGGGTATCTTTCGAAGATTTCCCCCCCGTTACCAAAAAAAAAAGGTAGTTATGAAAAATGTTATACTCATGAATTATTAAAAAGGAATGCCACATTCGATATTTTTAATACGCGTGGACATGTATTTACGTGTAAATTTAATTATTAAATTGATTTTTTTATATGAAACAAAACAAATGAAAGCAAATTAAACTCGAAAACTCAAAACGGAAAATTCAACAAATTTACAAGTGAGTATTTAAATAAAATGTTACTTCCATTATCGAGCTCCATGTAGCAATCACTTATCACAATAGCCGTCTACCGACTATGGAATCCAATACAAACCCAATTCGTGTATTTGTTCATTGCTTTGTTCGTGACGTCTTTCCCGGTCGAGGTCACTTCCCGTCACTAATGTTTTGACTTGAATTAAAGCTTTCTTTTATCTTCTAGAACTGATTATATTGTTTGCACATTACAATTTGAAATTCACAATGTTAGTTTCGTATGCAATTGAGCGGTAGTGACAGTTGTATGACGTCGCAGGCGCCTCTGCGCTGATTGGTCTCTGCACCCCGCTCGCCTAGCGTCTCACCTTCCCCGCAATCGCCCTATGCGTCATAAACAACTTAATATTTGCAAAGATTATTAATGATAACATGGTTTATTTCTTTCCACATATTTTACGGCAGTAAATTATACGTCATTTAAACTTCTTATTTTTACCATATATTTATCATGAAAGAATGGTGAAGTAAATAAATAAATAAAATAACATTTAATCTTATCACCACTGCAACACAATTAGGAGTAAGAGAAAAACACACAACAAAGTAATTAAAAAGAATAAAATAAAAAAAATACGTAATTACAGGACAAATTATTTAAAATGTATTGCAGTGCTGACCGGATTGGGTCCTCGCTCAGCTATAAATGCTGGATGCTTCAGATCGAAGCACCCAGCGCTGATCTTCCGCGAGCACCGAGTACTGTATTTATTTTATTTTTTTGATAATATTAAACGAAGAATGACTTATAAAAATTAAAAATGAAAAAATTTATGTAAAATTATATGTGATACTGTAATATTGTGTTTTGTATAAAAAAATACTAGTTTTTGCCCGCGACTCCGTTCGGATGGCATTAAAAAAAACAAAATTGAATAGCTTACTTGTTCTTTCAGACTATCATTTACATCTATGCCAAATTTTTACGAGATCCGTTCAGCCGTTAAGGCTACAAACTTTAACAAACATCCATCCTGCAATTCCCGAAATCTGCAAATTTTCTTTTGACATTTTAGACACTCCTATTTTAGTATACATATAGATGTGAAAGTTTAGATGAATAGATTTAATTCTGATATGATTAACATAAACATATGACTCTTTCTACTAATAACAAATACATGCTATAAATTAAGATAATCTCAGTATATTCTTGTAAATATAAAATGCTTTCTAAGCTATTATAAAATGACCGGATGAATTTTCCCTTCCGTTGGGCAGTCAGGTATTTTGAGGCGTAAGAACAAGGTGCTACGCATTAATAATGTATGTTCTACGGAGCCGATGTACGGGATTTTCCGCTCCTGGTTTACGAGATTCTAAAAGTGTCGTGTTAAAATGATTAAATATTAATATGTCGGTATATCTACGTTTTACTGCGGTACCTGATTGTATTACAAAGTTGACCCGTGATTCAGAATTAGTCAAGGTGGACTTACTGGGGACTAGTCGAGATAGACAATGACGGGAAATCTAGGATTCAAAAGCCGAAATTTAGTGTGTTTTCAAAAGTAGTATAGTCAGCTGTAAATTTTAACATTTATAAAACTGCTTTCCAACACTTTTTGCACGAATTGAATGAATGAATATGTATTTATTGCCAGATAATAGAAATTGCATACATACATAATTAGTGGTTGGAAGTATACAGATATAGGCATACATGTTTTTAAACTGAAGACGTATACAATTTTCTGAAGCTTTGTTATCTTACTAATGTCATGCGAATGTTTAGATAAAAGGATGAAGGGATGTTTGTTAGAAAGTATCTCCAAATAGCCTAATAATATCAATGCAATTTTGTAATAATGTTAAACATAGTCTGGAAGAACACATAGGCTACTTTCTGTTATTTTATTTTGTTCACACACCGACGTAATCGGGTTTACCAACCATCACCCCGTTCTGTCCCCACGTGAGAATAAAGTTTCATAAGACCCACCTTTTAGTCCCACTATCACCAATAAGGTGACAAATGGAACCGTTATGGAATAAAATAAATTCCAACCGTCTCCTCGTCGCAAAAGGCGGTACTGATGAAACTTTTGGGAATAACCCCGTAATCGCAGACTAAAGCTAGTGTAAATATATTTCAGCTGACTACAATTTTTAAAGGAAAAAAACTTGAGAATATTTATATAGATGCTCTTTTGTTTCTTGCCTAAAAATTCTAGGTAAAAATAAATTTGATAGGTTATAAATAATCAGACAAATCAATTATAATTGAATACAGAGTATACAGGAGAGGAGAATCAATCTTTCCATAAGCGTGTCAATAGGAAGCTCTCAGCTAAGATGAGCCGCTGAGAGTTCTGTGACAATATTGAACTAGCCAATACGAGGTCGTCGGTAAGGCTGTTATAGCTAGCTCGCAGGCGAATCTGTTTCATGATTTACCTACACGTAAATCTCTCTGTCAGTTCTTAATAAGGCTGTAGTTAGTTAACAATATTTACGGTACACAAAAGTATTATAATTGATTTACCCTCTTAGCACGGGCAAAGACAAGTAAAAAAGGGGAACTATATCCGGAAAATTTTAGAGCTATGAGCAAATAATTTAATTACATTTTATTTTCGTATTTTGGTATTTTAAGGTAGGGCTTTGCTCCATACCACAATGCCTTACGATTTCTAAACGGATAACACATATAAACTAGTGACATAATGATTGAGCGACATTCTTATCCGAGGTGCGAACACTAATCGATTTTTAGTTGTGCAAATAAACAGTTGAAATGCTGCGAAACAATCGACAATAGCACATATACAGTATAGTCAAGTATGTGCGCCCGCTCTTAAATACATCTATACTATTATAATAAAGAGTAAACACACACTTCTTTGTTGCCTAAGATGTCAGCAATTACAGCATATTTTTGAATAATTCTTTTTTTAATAGAAAGCCCTACACTTACGTCACGCTTTAGGCTATATATTTTTACGCCATTAAACTTAGAGGGTAAATATTTTGAATAAAAACCCTAATGTGGGAAAGGGACCATAAGTTGCTACCAACATCAGGGAAGCAAAATTGTCAAGGTTTGTCATGTCATGTCATTTTGACATTTGCTATTGATAATTTGACAGTTGTAAACAATAAAATAAAATTTTCGTAATTTCATGCGGATGAAATCGCACGGGAACTGCTAGTTAATTATAATAAAGACATGTTAGTATTTTTTTCGGCGTCTAAAAATATATTGCAAAGCCTATTTTGCATAGTTTGCGGAACAGTAAGTGTATTAAGTTGTCGGAATCCAATATCACGTGCCTTAATCGACTCAAAGAGCGAGCGTTGTCGACTTGATTCAATTTTGTTGTTCATAGCGCGACACCACAGGAGTATGTTGGGCCACAGAGTGCATTCCACAATGCATTGTAAACCAGTAACTAAAGGGTTAAACGTCAGATGAATTTAACAATTACTAGCAATATTTATCTATACTATTATAACAAAGCGTAAACACACACTTCTTTGTTGCCTAAGATGTCAGCAATCACAGGATATTTTTGAATGATTCTTTTTTAATAAAAAGCCCTACACTTATGTCATGCTTTAGGCTATATATTTTTACGCCATTAAACTTAGGGGGTAAATATTTTGGATAAAAACCATTAGTTGCTGACAACATCAAGAAAAAAACATTGCTAAGTTTTGTCATGTCATGTCTTTTGACAGTTGCTATTAATAATTTGACAAATGTAAACAATAAAAAAAAACTTTCATAATTTCATGCGGATGAAGCCGCACGGGAACAGCTATTAGCTATATTTTCCTGTGATGTTCAATCGTGAGGATATTTCGACCAATTTATCTGACCTTGTGTGTGACCTTTAAGTGAAAATGAATAGAAGATAGGCCCTCATTTTTTGACTGTAGTTAATAGCTGTTTTATATATCATTTTTTATTTCTAAGTAGATGTTATATGACAATGGTAGAGTCCTCTTTAACATTTTCGCAAGAATGGGCCGGCCCGCCCGGTGCAATACCATGACCACACAGAAAAAAGGCGTGAAGTGGAAGCAATTCCGTGTTTCGTCTGATGGGTGTGGTGCCGGAGGCCTAATTTTATTCCCTTTCCCTTCCCACCCTTTTCTTAAAAGGATGGGAAGCAAAAGTGGATTTCAAGATGGACGAGTCGAATACGAAGGGGAAATGTCCTGTTTATGTGCGTCTCCTCCTTCGTTAATTGAGGGTAGGCAGCGTATGCTGCAATTGCGGATGTTTATGGGCAGCGGTCGTATTCCATTTCGGTGGATTCAGGTGGTCGCTTGCTTGTTTGCCACCTGATATTATAAAAAAAAACTTTATGACTGAACTTAATTCCTAGAATATATACTAAATACTTTAGTATCATTATTAAGTTAGGATTAAGTTATATTAATAACCTTTATTTCTAAATTTCAAATAGCGTGTGTTCAAGGAGTCTTATCATTTACAAAAACTAGGAAATGGTTAGTAGAAATTTTATTTACAGTACAAAAAGCATTAAAGTGTAAATTAATAAGCATGAATAAATTATTTCACAATTCCTCAATTAATTGACGTAGTGCTCGCTTTTTCATGGCACTTTACAACTCTGTTATTAGCAAACTTTTCAAAGCAAAAGGGTACCAACAGTTTATGTTATAACTCTGTTAATATTTTGTTATATAAACTTTTGTACTGTTTAATAAATTTAGAGTCCTCGTGAATAAAATCGTACTTTCATTTAGTTGCATACCATCAGGTGATTTAGAGTACATGCAGTATGTTTTTATTTATTATAAGTTAGCAAACGAGCGAACGGCCACCTGAATTTGCCGAAAAAGCGAAGCCCTGCCCATAGACATCCGCAATTGCAGCGTTGCCCTTAAGTAACGGAGAAAGGGACGCCTATAAATACGATATTTCCAATTACTATGCGTCACCTTCACCATGAAATCCACTTTCCCTTCCCCTCCTTTCCTGATAATAAAATACGGAAAAGGGACTAAAAAAACGGGAAAGGGAAACTGTTCCCATTTTATGCCTGTCTTCTGTGTAGTCGTGGTATTGCACCGGACGTTCCCTATAGTGCAAAGATATTAAAACGGGCTCTACCACTGTTAGACTTTGATATTGTAACAACCCTTTAAAATAAATGGTATCTTTTTTTTAAAAGTTGCCCTTTATAAAAGTACGTAAAGTGAAAGAATAATATTCACTTTACTTTGCTATACCTTCTATAGCCCAGATTTGACCTTCACAAGTTAGTTCGGTGCTAGTAAACTCCAATAAACCCTCGGATATAGTATAGTTCGACATTGACAGATGACGTCACAGACGTCATAGTATATGATGAAACAAGAGATTGACGAGATCGATGTGTAAAGAATGGAATAGATCTAGTTTGTTTCAAATCGTGAAGTAGTGAAGTAAATAATAACTCATTGCCTCTATCTATAGCTACACTGTAACGCTTCACGCCACAATTTTAGTATGAAAATTAACCAGAGGAGTCAGGCATTGAATTTGATTCTTGATAAAAAACAAAGGTATTATTTAACATTGTCTCAAATGAGCTCAAGGAAATTGAAAAGGATTGTTGCTGAAAGTTCGAAGAAACGGGATTAGGTCTTTACTCTTTACGTAGGCACACGATAACGTCTTCAATTTGTTCAAATTCTTTCTAAGAATTCCTTTTAAAGATTTTCGTCGCTTGATTTTCTTAAGTAAAATATCTTTGGTACACACGTATCATTACTTTACGTATAAAATACATTTTTATTGAATTTTTAATATCGATAAAAATTTATTTAAAGTACAACCGATAAAAAATAAATCAGTTGTTGATTTTTCATATTATAAAGATCATCTCCTTGCATATCCACTTTCTGTGCTTAACTGTGTTCCTCTGTCTATTAGAATAGTTGTCCTCGATGGACAACGCATCTGCAATTGCGAATGTCTATGGCAGCAGTAACTTCTTAATTACCGCGAATTCAAGCTCGTTTGAAGTAAAATATCACTATTTCAGAATCATATGAAATATAGATCCATAGGCCTCATGTTAATTATAATAAAACAGGGTTTCGCCCGTGACTCCGTCCGCTTAAAATTATGAAAATAAGTAGCCTATGTGTTTCTCTAGACATATTTCAGTGAGTTCCGATCAGCCTATTAGGCGGCAAACTTTATCATATAAACATTCGCATTTATAATATTACTAGCTGTTCCCGTGCGGCTTCATCCGCATGAAATTATGAAAATTTTATTCTATTGTTTACATTTGTCAAATTATCAATTACAAATGTCAAAATGAGATGACATGACAAACCTTAGCAATCTAGCTTTCTTGATGTTGGCAGCAACTTATGGTCTCTTTCCTACATTAATGTTTTTGTTCAAAATATTTACTCACTAAGTTTAACGTGAAAATATATAGCCGTAGCGTGACGTAAGTGTAGGGCTTTTTATTAAAAAAATAATCATTCAAAAATATGCTGTTATTGCTGACATCTTAGGCAACAAAGAAGTGTGTGTTTACGCTTTATTATAATAGTATAAATATAGATTTAGATGTTAAAGAATTTAATAGACCATCTTGTCATGCCTATCCTTCTAATGTGACTAAATTACATACGACGCTATCTGATGAATTCCAATTTGTTACATTCAAGGCGGAGGCAAAATAAAACGTACGAACTGAAAGTCTTTCTCCGGCTTTATTATGTAAAGTACCGGAGCTAGGAACGATTTACATAATGATATCTATTTTGAACGGTTAGATAATTCACTTAGACTTATTTGAACATATAAGTGAATTTCTAAAGTCGAATACAAGATAAATAATGTAATTTAAATTGTAACTATTTTTTACATGAATTAAAAATTTAAATCATACCAATGTTATAAACTGGCTGTTCCTTTGCGACTTCATCCGCATAAAATTATGAATATTCAATTTTATTTTTTAGATTCAAATTATCAATTGCAAATGTCAAAATGACATGACGATGACAAACCATGGCAACCTTACTTCCTTGATGCTGGCAGCAACTTATGATCTCTTTCCCACATTAATTACGCTTTGTTATATTAGGATAGATTATAACTGTTTTTACATAAATTAAGAATGTAAATAATACCAATATTACAAATGAAAATGTTTGGATGTATGGATGGATTTTGATGAAATTTTGTATAGATATAGATATAGTCTATAACAAATAGGCTATCTAGCGATTTCTTAATATAATTCCGCGTGGAAGAGGTCATGGGCAAAAGCTAGTTATAAAAAAATAACAAGACAACTTGATTTCGCTTTATTCCTTTTATTTGACTTTAACATCGAAAATTACACTAAATTCTACTAATACTTGCGATGTGATGCCTTGTGTACAGACATAAAAAATATAGACGGGGCATAGTGAACAAATTTTTTTTCACCTGTGTTTTCTCTAAGAAGTACTTTATCAGTTGTAAATTTTAGTACCACGTTGTGTCCTTGTACTGATATGTAATTAAAAAAATTGTAATAAGCCCCTCTTTTTATATTTATCTATAGTAATATTATAAAGCAGAAACATTTGTATTTTATTATGTATTGAAATAACTCAAAAACACACAATTCTTTCACCGTTTTAACTTTAATTTCACGAGCGAAGTCGCGAGCAACAGCTAATATAAAATAAACAGCAGTTATACAAAACTAATTTAAAAACAATAAACAAATAGTTTTGAGGCTATCAATAGATACCGTAATGTGAAGACATCTAAAGTGAAGTGTCAACTATGCCTCCTCTATATATGTTATTAATCTCTTTGTATAAAGGCCTAAGTGTCATTGACATTTATAACGTTATACGAATGTGAACATTATCCATAACTAATCGTTACTGTTAACTCCAGACAATTGTAAGGTAATGTTGAAGGCAAACGACCCTACAGCGACAATATACACTGTTTATATCCACTGCCTTTCCAAGTCATTAATTTATAAGGCTACCTTTTGTCCGCGTTTAATATCGCAACACAAAAATACTGAAAGTATTTTAAGACTTTTTTTTTCTTTTCTTTTGTATTCTCACCAGCCTATTCGGAATAATGGGGTAGATAAACTCTTTGTAACGTAATTGACTTCAAATCTTCGAACAGAATTATATTTTATACGTGTACGTTTAACACGTGTATATTCCAAAGACATTAAAGAAATACATAGACTAGGCATATTGAACAAAATTTAATCGGTACTTCCTCTGACAGGTACTATATCAGATGTCAAGTTTAGTATCACCTTATGACCTTGTATTGTTTTACAAAATATAATAAGCTACATCTTTTGTTATACAATAAAATAAATATAGTTAGTTATGAATGTGGAGGTACACCGGTAGAGGTAGACCTAGAAAGAGATGGATGGATAGCGTGATAGGTGACATAATCAAGAAGGGAGTGATGACTAAGTGGACGGATGATAGAGTTATATGGACGAAAACCTGGTGCGCCACTACGGGAGTAGGATAAGTCAGGGGAAATGATGTTTTGAATATTATTAAATAACACCTAGTGCCAATTAAATGCAATTCATTATATTAACATGTGATTTAAAGCTGACAACAGATAGCGTTAGTGATGATTATGTGACAAATGCCTCAAGTGAAGTGTCAACACAAAGGATACTTACTAAGTTTTTTTAACGTGATCGGAGTCGCGGGCAAGAGCATAGTATATAAAGTTTTTTCTCACTCCTTTCTTATGCGTATAGTCTTTTGCAAAATCTATTCAGACATTCACATGTTTATTTAAATGTGAATATTTACTAATATATTAAAACGTAAAGACACACTTTGTGGCGTAGCATGTCAGCAATGGCAGAATAATTTTGAATAATTCTCTTTTTAATAAAAACCTCTACACTTACGACACGCTTTAGGCAATACATTTTCTAAAAAGCGTGAGTTTTATCCTAAATCGCGTGACGAAGCCGAGGATGAAAACATAGTCTATAAAGTTTTTTACTCGTAAAACATAAACACAACAAAATTTCTGTCAAACAGATAAAGGGGTTCATTGAACAAACCGCGTAAAACACAAAACTGTTTCTTGTATTTGTTGAACAAAGGTATCGCCGTACAAAGGGTTTAGCAAAGCATTAGACGGTAAGGGACAATTTATTTCCTGGCAATTTCGCTCGCAGATCGACAACGCTTTTGTGTACTTAAATACTTTAATGAAATGTAACACCAGACTGAATTCTTTACGGGAAAGAAATGCTTTCTTTTAAAAAAATAGATCTCTATTACATGATGAACACATTACACTAAAAACACACCTTGGACTAATTTAACAGTGGTAGAGCCCGCTTTAACATCTTCGCACGAATGGGCCGGCACGCCCGGTGTAATACCACGACCACACAGAAGATAGGCGTGAAGTGGAACCAATTCCGCGTTTCGTCTGATGAGTGTGGTGCCGGAGGCCTAATTTTAGTCCCTTTCCATTTCCATCCTTTTCTTCAGAGGTGAGGATGGGAAGGAAAAG
>NW_013524979.1:913744-921967 GCF_000836215.1 Papilio polytes | reverse complement strand
TATGAGCTTATATGAGCGTATGTACACACTACTCGATTTTTAGTTGTGCAACTAAACAGTTGAATGGGCTACAAAACAATCGACAATCGCACAACAGTTACGCGTTAGTTTAGTGAAAGTTATGCGCCTGCTGTTACACAAAGAACATATTACATAAACACATAAAAAAACGTTTTATCTTTTAAAAACAAATATAGTTAAATCCGTATTGTATGGGAATAAAAAATAAACAAACCCAGCATATAACACAAGCATTTAGCGATGCAAACGATATCGGATTTTAGTGTTTTAAAATATTTGTCGAACAACAAACGTTAATGCAAACATGTCAACCTTTTATTCATTCGATTGCATATTTCCACAAACAAAAACGATAAAAGCAATCAAAGCTATTTAAAAAAAAACTAGCTGTTCCCGTACGGCTTCATACGCATGAAATAAATGTAATGTAATATATAAATAGATAAATAATTAAATAAATGGATAAGTTCACTACAGTAACCTATTTTTCTTATTTGAGACACATCGTAATATTTCCCGTGTTTATATCTTACTAGCTGTTCCCGTGCGGCTACATCCGCATAAAATTGTAATAACTTCATTTTATTGTATTTATTTGTCAAATGTCAAAATTCAGATGCATAAATGACAACCTTGCTTTCTTGATGTTGCCAGCAACTTATGGTCTCTTTCCCACATTTGGATTTTTATCCAAAATATTTGCCCCCTAAGTTTAATGGCGTGAAAATATATAGTCTAAAGCGTGTCGTAAGTGTAGGGCTTTTTATTAAAAAAGAATTATTCAAAAATATGCTGTAATTGCTGAGATCTTAGGCAACAAAGAAGTGTGTGTTTACGATTTATTAGATTAGTATAGAAGTATAGATAGGTTAGAAACTTATTATACATAATATTAACATCAAAGACAATATTAAAACGTTGTTAAATGCAACTTCATAAACAGAAGCATTCTCAAAACTTAACTTGTTAAGTAGTTGACTCCGTACTTCAGTACCGATGGGATTGCCAACTGGAATGTTCGCAAAGAGAACCATTGTGCTAGGAAACTAATTTACAATTTGAATAATAACGACTTTATATCGAGAAATCTAAACTATTCGAAGACTAAGGCCTATTACTAGATTTGTAAATCTACTCAGAATTATTCTATTGTTATTTATGTTAACACTAGCTGTCGCCCGCGACTCCGTCCTCGTAGAATTAAAAAAAAAACAAAAGTTAGTCTATGTGTTCCAGACTATCCTCACCACTATGTGAAATTTCGTCAAGATCTGTTCAGCCGTTTAGGCTACAAACTCTAACAAACATCCATCCAAACTTTCGCATTTATAATAATAGTAGAGATTTAATGTTATGTGCGTTGTTTAGGAGAAGCATATCACAGAACTTTGTGACGGTCAATAGAGGCCTACGTCAACTATAGACCTTAACCAAAGAGATTTAAAGAGAAGAACGTCCTGGCTCAAAAACCTACGCCAGTGGTATGGAAGATCACCCGTTCACTTTTGAGAGCCGCGGTGTCAAGAACGCAAGTCACCCTAATGATCATCGACCTTCGAAAGAAAATGTTACTTTAAGAAGAAGTAAGAAATTTAAAAAAATCTTTACGAGTAGAGGAGGCATAGTTGGCAGTTCACTTGAGACATTTATTCCAGGATCGTCTCTGACGCTATGTATCGGTAGCCTCGTCTATATAACTTTTAAATGTCTTTGACCTTATCCTGATGACGTTGATGAAGGTTTATAATTATGTTAATTTAGTAAAAAAAAACAGAAGTCAAGGAAAAGTATAAATACTTGTTCGTTCTAAAAGTAAAAACATTGAATGTTTTAATTACCGTATAGTATTTTGCGATATTTGAACAACAAAAATAAATACAGACCTACAAACTTTGTAAATAAGTAACTACACCATGATCATATTAAGATTAAAGTTTAATTTAATATTTGAAAGCTTAAAACTATATAACTAAAAGTTTCGAGCGCTACAAAGTACTGAGTATAATAATCGATTCAACAATTCCCACGCTTTCCAGAACTTTCCCGAAATGTTCGACGAACGATCGCCTGGGACACCCCTCGTCTAATCTTCCATTCGCTTTCTTACGCAAGATTGATTTTATCTCTATAAAACCTAAATTCTTTTAACATTTCTGAAACTTAATCAAAATTGAATTGTATTATAAGAAATAAAGCACCAAATATATCAAAATGTTGAATATCGTTTCAAAAAATTTTCCAAAAGACTCAAGGTCATTTGAAAGACAAAGGAGGGAACAATTCTAGTTGATAGTAACAGAAATAGTCTTATAGCAAATTTTTGTCCAAAAATAGTTTGTCGGCACAATATGTACGATTGTGCCATACATATCTATCGGCCTTATATCTGAATTTACTTACTTAAGCATATTCTCTTTCACACAATCCATCCATACTTACAAATTTATCGCACTATCGTTTAAACAAAAAATGTTAAAGCCCACTACACATGCTTAGTTGTATCTGACAATTTCATCTGAACATTACGATAGTTCAGATTGAATAAACTGAATAGTTATCAGTTTTATTAGATTTATATACGATAGGACTGTTCAGATAAAACTGAGCGTCTGTAGCGGGCTTTATTTGAATGATATTTCAATGTTTCTAATGCAATAAAAATTTTTAACTTAGGAGCGGGAGCACACCGTTGACTCAACTATCGCACAGCTGTTATGCGACTGTCGATTGTTTCGCAGCCCACCCAACTGTTTAGTTGCACTACTTAAAATCCAGTAGTCGCACCTCCACATAAGCTCATAGGAATCTAAACGAGATTGAATAGTTGTGGGATAGTTTGGCTTGAGATGTAACGGTCTATTTCTCTTGTTACTCTTGTACTTTTATAATGAACTAGCTGTTCCCCTGGAGCTTTATTAGTGTTTATATTTGTCAAATTCTCAATTGCAAATATCAAAATTACCGTTGCTTAGTGTTGGCAGCTTGTAATTCATGGCCCCTTTTCCACATGAAGTTTTTTTCCAATATATTTACCCCTTAAGTTTGATAGCGTGAAAATATATAGCCTAAATGGTACCATAAGTGTAGGGTAATTTATTAAAGAAAGAATTGTTTATATTTGTCAAATGTCAAAATTCAGATGCATAAATGACAACCTTGCTTTCTTGATGTTCCCAGAAACTTATGGTCTCTTTCCCACATTTGGATTTTTATCCAAAACATTTGCCCCCTAAGTTTAATGGCGTGAAAATATATAGCCTAAATCGTACCATAAGTGTAGGGTAATTTATTAAAGAAAGAATTATTCAAAAATGTACTGTGATTACTGATATTCTATGCACAAAGTAGTGTGTGTTTACGCTTTATTATATTAGTAGAGATGTAAGATGCATTTTATCTTGTATTCAATTTATTATTTTAAATTTAATTTACTGCAATAACGGGATATAGTTTATACTTGCGCAAACTTAGTGGCTTTAATAACTTGTATAAATTAATAGACCGTAGCCGTGTCCGGCCATCGCAAATATTATAAACGACGGAAGTTTGCTTTTAATCAAACTTTATAACAAATTTAATTATAATTTTAACATGATATAAACATTGATGAGTGAATTCTGAAATTCTATAAATTCGAATAAAAAATATTTGAATTCATTTGGAGGAACTCTTGTTGATATTGTGAATCTTGCAATGTTATACCTGAAATTGTGTTTATTTTGCAATTATATATGAAAACTATCTGTCGCTTGTGACTTGACCCGCGCGATATTAAATTAAATAATAAAAAAAAATAATTTAAAAGCTTGCGTCACTCAATGATAACGTAACTTTTTCATGGTAAAAGAATTTTTAAAATCGGCCTAGCAGTTTCTGAGTTATTTAGATATATGCAAAAATACAAAAGAAAAAATCTTTCCTCTTTATAATATTAGTTTTATATTGAGAAATTGATTTTTTTTATCTTACTTCTTACTAATATTATAAATGCAAATGTATAGATGGATGGATAAATGTTTGTTAGAGTTTGTAGCCTAAACGGCTGAACAGATCTCGATGAAATTTGGCTTAGACGTAAATGATAGTCTGGAAGAACACATAGGCTACTTACACTTGTTTTGAGCCGCGGGCGAAAGCTAGTATAGAAATAAATATTCATCATTTATTTACGTATAATTTATTGCCGTAAAATACGTCGACAGTAATATGTTTTCATTAATAATATTTGCAAACATCAAGTTGTTTATGACACATAGGGCGACTGCGGGGAAAGCGAGACGCATGAACGAGCGGGGTGCAGAGACCAATCAGCGCAGAGGCGCCTGCGACGTCATACAACTGTCACTACCGCTCAATTGCATACGAAACTAACATTGTGAATTTCAAATTGTAATGTGCAAACAATATAATCAGTTCTAGAAGATAAAAGAAAGCTTTAATTCAAGTCAAAAACATTACTGACGTGAAGTGACCTCGACCGGGAAAGACGTCACGAACAAAGCAATGGATAAATACACGAAATGGGTTTGTATTGGATTCCATAGTCGGTAGACGGCTATTGAGATAAAGGATTGCTACATGGAGCTCGATAATGGAAGTAACATTTTATTTAAATACTCACTTGAAAATTTAGTGAATTTTCCATTTAGAGTTTTCGAATTTAATTTGCCTTCATTTGTTTTGTTTCATATAAAATCAATTTAATATTTAAATTTACACATAAATACATGTCCACGCATATTCAAAATATCGAATTTGACATTCCTTTTTAATAACTCATAAGTATAACATTTTTCATAACTACCTACAGATTGTGATTTTCGATAGAATTTGCTTTTTAATAATAACTATTACGAATACCCGCCCGTTCCCAATTATTTCATCTGCATACAGTTAGGTACGATGTAAACAATGTTATTATAAATTGCAAAAAACTAACGTTAACATAAAATTTGACATAAAGCTTGACTTAATACTGCGCCCTACTGTACTTAAAATTCAGTTTTCTTGTATCTTACTTTTCCATTTTACTTTTTGTTTAGCAAAATAAAACGTAAACAATAAACGGTAGTTAGAGTAATAGTATATGCCGACTATTCCAGCCGCTGCTGCTGCGCACGCCTCCTGCAGGACATACGAGTGCGCCGAGCGTCGCTGTCACCTCGCTGTCGCCGAGCCTCGCTGTCGCCGAGTCTCGCTGTCACCGAGCAACGATGTGGCCGAGCCTCGGCAGACGGCTATTTTGACGAAGGATTGCTACATAGGAGTTCGACAATGGAAGTAACATTTTATTTAAATACGGAAGATTTTGAAGTATTTGAGAGAATTTGCTGGTTAATACTCATTATTTTAACTGCCGTTACCAATTATTGCATCTGTATAACTGATAAATTTAATGATTTTAATTTTAGATTACCATAAAAAATCTCTTAATTCACATAAAGCTTGACTTAATACGGCGCCCTACTGTACTTAAAATTCAGTTTTCTTGTTTCTAACTTTTTTCATTTTACTTTTTGTTTAGCAAAATAAAAAATAATCAATTCACGACAGTTAGTGTAATAGTATATGCCGACTATTCCAGCCGCTGCCGCTGCGCCAGCCTCCTGCGGGAGAGCACACGAGTGCGCCGAGCCTCGCTGCCGCCGAGTTGCGGCGTCACCGCGGCGAAGCGCCGGGATCAGCTGATGGACCTGTTTGCGGTTTGACCGTTGTACATAGCTACAGCGGTCTGCAAGGTTTGGCTTTTATTATTACTCTTAGTTTACTTAACACGTTATTCGTTGGTGCGCGTTCATTTAATCTCGATTTTAATACTCGAAGACTTCATGTTCGTGGTATTGTTAAAGGAGAATCACTAGATTTACTTTATTTTAGCATTTTTATCGACATTCAAATCTATGAGTTTCAATTAAAGTTAGACAGATTTCAGTTTTTAATTTCGCAATTTTTTTTTTAATTAAAGTAATGATCGAAATGCTATCTTCCGATTTAAAGACGTAAGTGAGCGAAAGGGAAGTAGTTAGTGGAAAGTGATTTTAATACATTAATTTGTCAAGCCCAAAGATATATTGAATCTTATCTTAGATAACACATAAATGGCGAAGTAATATGGAACAACAATTCGTCTAGAATTTCTAAATCGTTTATTAAAATTGTTCGTGAGTAGATATGCCTAATTTCGATAGCAATTCATTAAAGTGGTTAGAATTCCGTGCTATATTTATTTTATTAGTAAATGAAAATGATCACGTTACAGATATCAATAAGTTTATTTACTTACGTTCTTCGCTAAGAGATGGCGCTACTGTCATTAAAAAATGATTGCATTTTCAGCTGAAAATTTTAAATTTGCCTGGAAAACTCTTTGCATTAGGTACAATAACTCTAGACTGCTAGCAAATAGTCATTTAAAATCATTACAATGTTTTTGATGTGAGTTGAATTTATTTCAACATAGGTATGAAGGATTTCGTTATTCAAATTATGCAAAATGAATTTTATTGACTTACGTTAAGTTTTATTTTGCGTGCTCAATCAATATATTATATCAAGTGTATACGTTAAGAGAAATTTACTTTTATGTTTTATAATTACCATTTATATTGGCGGTTTTTTTTTTAAATCTATACATATAATAAAATTGAAATGTCGGTTAGTAATATCAAAAGAAAAGTTCCAGATTTCGGAAAGATGCATTTGCTTTGCTAATAACGAAAAATACGTTTAAAAATGTTTTGTCTGTCTGTCTGTCCGCAAGCCGAATTTGTTCCGGTAATCTACGAAACGTAAGGGCCGATTTCGCCGGATTTTTACTAGCTGACATAGTCGGACATTATAGGTTTACTTTTTTTATCTTAATATTGCGTGGACAAAGTCGCAACAACAGCTAGTTTAAAATAATTGATTAATATGAAAAAATTTTTGATCAAATTTTTAACTACCTGAGAAAACCAAAGTTAGTTAGTTGACTTCCGCGTACAATAATAATGTTTTCTCAATTAACTCGTTCAAATCAATGAATTTAAAAATAATCGATCATCATCATCATCATCTACTTGCCCTTATCCCTTACACAGTATGTGCTGCTCTTCCATACATCTCTATCAGCCGTCATATCTGAATCCACTCCTTTCTTAAGCATATCCTCTTTCACACAATCCATACATACTTTCTTCGGTCTTCCTCTTCCTTCGTAGCCATCCACATTCAATCTTAACACTTTCTGGTTTATGTCCCCATCGTCTCGTCGCATAACATGTCCATACCACGCTAACCTTTTGCTTCTCAATTTCTCCACCACTGGCGCTACTTTCAAACTTCCTCTGATGTACATTCTTAACTTTATACATTTCTGTCGAATTTAAAAATAATCAACAACTACAAAAAAACATTTCAGACACCAATTAGTAAAGTTAAGCTTTATAAAGCGAACTAAAAGCGAGTTTTAGTTTAATTTCCGTTTATTGCTAAGCTAAGCTAACTGCGGATGTAACCAAAAGACGTGGTCGTGGTGAGTTGCGCTTCCGACGTGTGTCGAGCTACTACCCACTTCCTCAAACTTCTATTAACTATGACTAAGTGAACGATTATTTAATACTACGACAGTAAAAGTAAGAAACTAATTAAAGACTTAAGAATAAAATAGTCTATATCATTTGAAAAAAATGAAGACAAATAACAAATCTATACTAATATTTTAAAGAAGAAAGATTTGTATTTTTGTATGTATTGAAGTAATTCTTAAACTACTGGGCCGATTGCAAAAATTTCGTTGTTAAAAAGCTAAGATATCGCTTAGTAACATAAGTAATATTTTATTTTTAATTTTACGTGGACGATGTCGTGAGCAACAGCTAATGTAAAATATTTGAGTAAAAAAATGTGCTCTTTTTTAATTTAACTTCACAGATATTAAGAAAACACATCTCAAATGCTTAAAACACCGTAAGAAAGGGCTTGTCGAGTAGAGTACCGTACACTATGAAGGATCCAAAATGTCCGCCGTCACAAAATGGCGTTCAAAACGCATCGTGAGCTGATTATATAGAGATTTAAATTAAGAAACAAAAATATATACGTTATGGCACGATTTTGGACCACCCATTAGGCCTTGGCTCCTAGATTTTGGATAAACCTACGATTTCTAACCTACTCTTCTTTTCATTAAAAACGTCTTATAAAGTATCACACCAAACTTAT
>NW_013524979.1:911054-913475 GCF_000836215.1 Papilio polytes | reverse complement strand
TGAATTTATCATGTTCTGAATCGACTGTTTACCTTTTTCAGATGTAAAAAGTCAGATGATACCGTTTTATTTCTCATTCTACAATATTATTTCAATCAATATTTCTATTACTTGAATCAATTACTTATTCAAAAAGGCAAATAATTTTACTTTATAGTAATGACCGAGATCCTCTAACTATAGGAGCCACAGCAATATTATGCTTTAATAAAATATAGTCTTATTTAGCTATGTTTTCTTCCAATTTGTACGGAATAACCTTACCAACAACACCGTTTCACTCCTCGCTACTACCAATATGACCGTCGTGTCGTCAAGCCAATGCAACACTCTTATTTCTGACATCTGACTACTGTCCGATTATTAACATAACAAAGAGAATTCCTACATTTTATTATACGATATAAATATTTAAATAATGTGTTGGATCACATTTACAAAGGTTATATCGTCATTTTAAATAAAGATAAATGACATTTATAGCACAGACTAAATAACCTTAAAGAATACAGAATACATCAAAATATATGATTTGCATCAAAATAGTTAAACGCTAACATAACGGATTGTAATTCAAGCAATGCCTTCGCTACCATGTGGTGCGCCAGAATGAGCTCGCAAATTGAATCCTCTAGAAGCGCTCTAATTGAGTTTCATTTAATTTTCGGGATACTGAATTGGACAACCCTATCCAAGATAAACGTAAAGAAAAATCTGCCCTAAGTTTTATTATCACCAGCTAACTATACGTCGAACTCTAAGTAAGGGGTGACTAGGCCATAGTCAACCACGCTGGTCCACTGCGGGTTGGTTGACTTCACACATATCTTTGAATTTCTTCGCCGATATGTGCAGGTTGCATCACGATGTTTTCCTTCACCGTAAGAACGTCGGGTAAATTATCTACATATGAAAATTCGAAAAATGGAAACTCACATTAGTACATGGCGGGATTCGAACCCAAGACCTGTAGACTACAAGCCAAGAGCTTAACCCACTGAGTCACTGACGCTCAGTTGCTAGCTAAAAACCACTAGGGCTATTTGAAACTTTGGGTAAAATGTTAATAAAAGAAGTACATGTTCAACCTTTTAATATTATTTTATTTATTATTTTACAGTATCATACATAATGGATATAAATATACAGCAATTTTCGTTGAACTTCGCCTTAACAATCATTAATCACTCCGCCCGGGTTAGGTTAAGTAGCTGTAATTACAACGGAATAGCCACATTAGCAAGATAGTATAAACGCCCGTTTGCAGATAAGGCCATACACGGACTGATTAAATCGGAAATATTTTTTAAGAGGTTGATGTACAGTGTAGGGACATGCGACGAGACAATGGGGATATACAAGAAAGTGTTAAGATTGAATAGATGGCTATAAAGGTAGAGGAAGACCGAAGAAAGATGGATTGTGTGAAAGAGGATATGCTTAAGAGAGGAGTGGATTCAGATATTACGGCTGATAAAGATGTAAGGGATAAGGGCAAGTGTAGAGTGCAGTTTAGTGACTGACAAGTGAACATGTCTACGATACTAAAGCGATTTATAAATAAGCAGTTTTAGAACGTTAATTTTATTCTCACTCTGGATGAAGCTTGTCTTGTTTGGTAAATAAAAATCGATTAGACAATCACGGGTTGTTGAAACATAATTACTTTTCCCTAAAATTGTTCGAATTTTCTTTTTTAATTAGCTAAGTGCCTTTGCCTTTTTAACGAAATGTTCAATTGCATCGTAGATCTGGGTTAAGATATAAATTAAATAAAATAATTATAAAACTATTTATATCTATCTAAACATATGATAAGATCGAAGTGTCTGTAATATCAAAAGAAAAATTCCACATTTCAGGAAGATAATGATGACGAAAATTGCGTTTAATTTTTTTTTGTCTGGCAAGCCGCGTTTGTTTCGAGCATTCTCCGAAACGGCTGGCCTGATTTCGACCGGACTTTCACTGAAGGGTAGTTGACATAGACGGGCATATTACGGGCTACTTTTTGACCGACTTCCCAAAAGAAGGAGGTATTCAATAAGACTATAAGACTTACATAAAAATGATGTATGGAAGAATTGTAGCCCATTAAATTTGCTAAATAAAAGTCCGCGATAGCATATATCTATCTATTAAGGTTGTCGCACAATAACCACTTTTTTCATTAAAATATCGCTCGAAATCTACACCCAACTTTCAACGCTATTACTCGTGTTCGGTATGAATCCTTATCCAAATAAATGTGTCTATCATCAAGAGAATTTAATATAGATTATAAATGCCCTTGGAACTATATTATTCCGATCAATAGTTTAGGAGATATAATAAATTACAAATTACGAGTCGCAGAAAAAAATACCAACTTGTAACAAAGTTTGCTTTCTTGGCTTACGTAGCCTAAACTATACGATGTAC
>NW_013524979.1:907225-908962 GCF_000836215.1 Papilio polytes | reverse complement strand
TAAAAAAGTAATAGCCTATGTGTTCTTCTAGATAAACCTCTATATGCCAAATTTCATCGGATCCTTTCAGTACTTTAGGCGGCAAACTCTAACAAACTTTTGCATCAATAATATTAGTAAGAAGTAAGGTAGGTTAAAGGTTACGTTTATTAAGATATTAGCTGTTGCTCGCGACTACGTTCGAGTGAAATTTAAAAAAAAAGCCTATGTTACTCACAGATAAGTTACCTTTCTAACGATGAAAGACTGTTTAAAATCGGCTCAGTAGTTTTTGAGTTGCTTCAATACATACAAAAATACAAATCTTTCTTCTAATATTGGAATAGAAAACTCAGTTGCAATAAATAAAATAAAAAATACATCATCATCCACTTGCCCTTATCCCTTACGGAGGGTCGGCATAGTATGTGCTGCTCTTCCATACATCTCTATCAGCCGTCATATCTGAATCCTCTCCTTTCTTAAGCATATCCTCTTTCACACAATCCATCCATACTTTCTTCGGTCTTCCTCTTCCTTTGTAGCCATCCACATTCAATCTTAACACTTTCTGGTTTATGTCCCCATCGTTTAGTTAAAAAAAAAAAACAATAAAAAAATATGAATAAACGTATTAAAATCTTAGCATAATTAAGTCAAGAATATTGCTATCTTAAAGTTGTTGAAACTTTTCAACACGTGTACGCTTTCAGAACGAAGTCAAATGAGATTTCATCTTCGATGTAATTATTTTGTGTAACGTTTTCAGCTTTTATTCGTTAACGAGAATGAAGAAAATATTATCTCCCGTTCGTTCGTTCCCATTCATTCGAGTAGAAAGATTCAATTTCGGTGAATTCCTTAACTTAGAGTTAAGGAATTACATACCGAAGTTGTGTTTCACATTACGTTGCCTTTTTTTTTCGAGGGGGAAAATCTATGAAATGTGAGATTCGTTATGAGATTTTTACTTACCAAAAACCCCCTCGGAGACCGCCCTCAGGTGCGATTTGATGGTCCTCGGATCTCCAGAGGAACGCACCGGTACCCTCTGCACCGTGTTGCTTCCTTCGCTGCTTTTTTTTTTGTAAGCTAGCTCATTACGTGTCCCTAATCTTTCCAAAAAGAGACACAAGAACGCATACTAAAATCGCTTTAATTTCTACCTCCTTAGTTTTTAGGCATTTTACAAAGGAAAAATATATATGTGTATTTTAGTAAGTGTTGAAACTAAATAATTAATTACAAGATATTAACGAGCTGATTTGTAAAATATTCTTTCTCTTTTCCTTCCTCTCTCTGTCTCTGTCGCACACAAACTCATTGTTTTAGTGGTACGTCATTCGTTTTTATTAGTCCTTGCTGCCTTTGAGTCTTATTTTCTAATTGAAGTTTCAAACACGATTTATTTTAAACTAAAAAGTCATATTGTGTTGTTCCTCTGTCTGTTCAGTTTTAATGGTTCTTTAAAAATGCTTAGAAAAGCATAAAATAGACTTGATTTTTTCGCCATTCCAGTCTTTCGTATATCAGCTATACCGCAGCGCTTCAATTTATTTCGGGGAATATATTCTGCGGAAGCGAGATGCGCTTAAATGAATATTTGAGTCGAAGCATTGTTCCAGATACCGCCCGAGTTTTTAGAGCTAAGGAATATTGCGTTCAAAATAGAATTTATTGATTTTAATCGTTTATTTTACTACTTTTTTTTGTTAAATTTATACATTTAAAGGGCGAGTTGCACCATATCGCCGGTTA
>NW_013524979.1:901649-907089 GCF_000836215.1 Papilio polytes | reverse complement strand
AAATTCAACTGTTTCGAGTAATGTGCGCAGCTCCATATAAGCCAAGAATCAAGGCGAGACAACAGTTGTGCGATACTTTTGTCAAAGGCGTGCACCCTCTTAAGGTCGAAAATCTTCATCACGTATACCATCGAGATGGTACAATAATATTAACTAACTGCATTTTAAAATCCGATGCAACCAAGATTCTGAGAATCCAATAACTAGCTATCGCCTTCAATTCCATCCGCGTGTAATTTAAAAAAAGTAAGTATCCTATGTGTTCCTCAAGACTTTGCCCTTCATCTATGCCTTACTCAACACTGGCCCAATCCGCTAAGGGAGAGCCATAGACAAGACATAGACAAGAAAAGAAACTGAACTGAACTGAACATCTATGCCTTGATTTTGCATCAGTGGCAATCAGTTTAGGAGGTCTAACATTCATCCATCCAACTAAACTTTCACATAAAATATTACTAAGATCTACAAGGCTTCAATTAAATTACTACACTCTTGGGGCTTTTGCTTTTATTTTTCTCAAGATAGTGTGAAGCATGTAACTTGAAGCTTATGTAACAAGTAAAGATGAAAATAGGCATTGTGGAGCTGCTCTTGAATAAAGAGATGAGAAAGAAACGAGTCAAGATCGTTCACACAGTGCTCCGGAACTGCGGCCTCAAAGCTTTGACGTAAAACCGAGTTAAGCTTGTTTCTTATAAGTCTTCATTCGCCTTGACTCACTTTGAGATATTTCACTCTTTGTGTTTGCAATCATACTATCATACTATTATTATAAATGCGAAATTTCGATGGATGGATGTTAGTTTTTAGCCTAAACGGCTGAACAGATTTTGATGAAATTTGGTGTAGATGTAGAGAATAGTCTGGAAGAACACATAGGCTACTCTTTTTTGTTTATTTTAATTCCACGCAGACGAAGTCGCAGTAATAAAATTTCAATATTAGTACTACTGCTGATAGAAAATACTATTGTTATATTTGTAATATTGCAGATGTTGTCCTAAAATAATATGTTGTTAAATAAATACGAACGGCCATATTAATAATACTTGTGAATTACTTAACACATAGGCAAGGTAAAGATATCGAACGTTCCGTGTTGGCGACTAGTAAAGTACTTTGTGACTGAGGGGCTGAGAAACTGAGCCACTGAGCCGTCGATCAATGCTTTTGATATAAAAATTGTGTCCTCTACTGAAACTGAAAAGTTGATTTGACGGTGGAGGAGACGCATAGGAACAGGAAAAGTCCTCTTTATGTGCGTCTCCTCCTTCAATTAAGGGTAGGCAACGCATCTGCAATTGTGGATGTTTATGGGCAGCGGTCGCTTTCCATTTCGGTGGATTCAGGTGGCCGCTTGCTCGTTTGCCACCTTATATTATAAAAAAAAAACTGTAATGCACTAGTTTTGCAAACGACTTCGTCATTATTTTATTAGAAAGAAGTATAATATTATCATTATACTGTTTCTGTGAAACGAAAAAGAGAGAACAAAAAATTTAAACAACGATAACAAAGAAAGGTATCAGAAATATATGTTTTATAGTATTTTTGTGTACAAAATACGTTACTTCCTTTCCAAGCTAAATTGTGTTTATCCCCTCTTTGAAGTTTGTATGTTGAACACATTTTTATTCTTTTGAAAGGGCTAAATATAACGTTTTTTTTTCATATCTCTTTGTAATCGCTCCTCAATTCCCGAATGTATCCTTTAAATAAAGTAAATTATGCGTAACCGATCGTTCTATTATTCTTCTTTGGTATAAATGTTTTTTAATTTCCTCGTATCACTGGAAAAATAACACTTATTCCAAACTTGCTGTTCGCGTGCAGCTTCACCCGCAAGAAAATAAAAAGCATTTATTTTATTGTTTACATTTGTCAAAATAACATGATATTGTCACCACCTGTCATCACCTTGCTTTCTTGATGTTGGCAACAACTTATGTTCTCTTTCCCACATTAGGGTTTTTATCCAAAATATTTACCCGTATGTTAACGGCATGAAAATATATAGCCTAAAGCGTGATGTAAGTGTAGGCCTTTTTATAAAAAAAGAGTTATTCGAAAATATGCTGTAATTGCTGTCATCTTAGACAACAAAAAAGTGCGTGTTTACGCTTTATTATAAAAATATAGATAGATAGTAGACACTGTTTCGTTCACGTATTTTAACACTAGTTACTCATGATTGAAATTTTGAAGATTTCAAACTTAGGTATATCACCAAAAATGACTAAAAATCCATAGCTAAAGTCTACGCAATACATTACAAAATGATTTTTGGTAAACAGTTGTTAATGTTAAAGTTACTGGCAACTAGTAGCGACTTGAGTCAAATGAAGAATAAAAATTTAAAATATAACGAATATCAGAGATTCGAATCGTGTTTGCTTAGACAACGGATGTCCTTGTTTTTACATGTAATTTTTTTTTCTAAAATGTATTATTTGTAAGAAATAACATTTTTGCTAGTTTCGAGAAAGTTTCCATTGCCCACATGAGCGTATAACTCAAAATTCATTACCGGTTAAGCCCTAAAATTCTAGGTTTGAGACTACTGTTGATTTCCTTTATAATAACAATTCGTAAAACTAGCTGTTGCTCGCGATTTCGTTCACGTGTAATCTATTAATATAACCTATGGTACTCGGCGATAACGTAGCTTTTTGTGGTGAAACAATTTTTAAATCGGCGCAGTACTTTTTAAGTTTTTTTTTGTGAAAATATTAGTAGATTTTGTTAATTTACTAATACTTCCTTTAACCATTCCAACTAAGCTCTAGGCTTGGGCTAGGATATGGTTCACAATAGTCGAATGGCAGGAATCGAACCCTCGACCGTAAGATCGGTAGTCCGTACCCCAAACCTTCAACCGCTTCAAGTTATTTTAATACATAGAAAAAAATCGTTTATCTTTTTAACATCAGTAAAGACATAGAAACGAAAGCATCACTTGTATTCTTTTTTTTATTATTATTTGTTAAGCTAGCGCTTGACCACGATCCCACCTAAAGGAGGTGACGATGCAGTCGAAAGATGGTACGAGCTAGCTTAATAGGTAGCTGTTCACTCTCCTTTTGAAGGCCCCCACGTCATATTTGGACGGGAAAACTGAAGCCGGCAACATGTTCCAATCATACATACATACAATATTAAGTTTCATTTTGTATTTAAACGTCATAGATTTCTAAATTGCAATATTCCCCATAATTTATAATTAGCGAAATCAATTTAGTTTTGATGTAAATTAATCTAAAGGCAGTTTAATTGGGCTCAAGTTTAATTGTGTAATGTAATATCTCTTGAACAGTTATTATGAAGCTTCGTATTTACACAAATCAAAGAACAATAGATAGATGTTTATATCTATACTAGCTGTTCTCGTGCGGCTTTATTCGCATTAAATGAAAGTTATATTGCCGCAACTCCATCCGCGTGGAATTAAAAAAATAACTAAGTATATGTTTTTCCAGACTATACATCTATGTTAAATTTCATAGAAATCCGTTCAGTAGTATACTCGGCAAATTCTAACAAACATCCATCCAAATTAGCATTTGTAATTAGTAAGATAGTAACATTATTATTTTACTAACTATTGCTCGCGATTTCGCCCGCGCGAAATTGTAATATAATAAAAAATGTAGCCTATGTTACTAACAGATGAATAACCTTTCTAATGGTAGGAATTTGTAAAATCGGCTCAGTAGTTTTACGTGAATCGAATACAAAGAGAAAATCTTTCCTTTTTATAACATTAGTAGATATAGATTAATACTAACTCTATCCTTGCTAACTTTGTTTCCATTATCTATACTAATATAATAAAGCGTAAACACACACTACTTTTTTGTTATTAATTCAACTCGGACGGAGTCGCTGGTGTAAGCTAGTGTTTGAATAATTCTGGAAATAATGACTTCATCATCATCATCATAATCATCACCAGCACACTATACATCCCCACCGAGGGGCTCGGAGCCTACCCTAATAAGGTGTGACTAGGCCATAGTCCGCCACGCTGGCCCACTGCGGGTTGGTTGACTTCTTAATAATGACTTAAAAATGTTAAATAGACGAAGACTGGGGATCAATTATTGGTTAAACTCACGTGACAACCTTCGGTGTAGGCATCGACAATTTCGAACCCGTTGGTGGCCCTTCTTCAGGGTGAGTGACCAATCGGGTATACATACTTCATCTTAATTCGGATATAATTTATATAGTACTAGCTTTTGCGCGCGACTCCGTCCGCGTGGAATTAAGAAAAAACAAAAGTGAGTAGCCTATGTGTTCTTCCAGGCTATCCTCTACATCTATACCAAATTTCATCGAAATCGGTACAGTCGTTTAGGATACAAACTCTAACAAACATCCATCCATCCATCCATCTATCCATCTATCCTTCTATCCATCTATCCATCTATCCATCTATCCATCTATCCATCTATCCATCTATCCATCTATCCATCTATCCATCTATCCATCTATCCATCTAAACTTTCGCATTTATAGTATTAGTATGAAAAGTATGAAGTATGAAGTATGATAATGTCTCACGAAAGTTTTAATAAGATAATCAATTATTGGTTCAGGGAGTATGTGTAATTTTTATTTTGTTAATCTATTTTATTGCTTTAAAGTCTTTGTATCTCAATCACTTAACGTACAACGCTTTTGCTCTTTTACTTCTCTTTTGTTACTTTAATTAATTGCCTCAATTTCAGGCGAGCATTAACCTTTTTGTTAACTTTGGGTCCGATGAACGTCCAACCTAAATCAAATGCAGACGTTTTACACGTACGTCATAAATATAAAATAAAGATAAACGTAAACTAAAACAATAAATTAGCTAACAATTTATTATTACTATACACGGTTTGTACTATTATTATAATGTACAGTTAGCGAAATCCGCAGTGTACCACTTTCAAAATAACCAATCAGGTAATAGTGAATGCAAAAAACATTGTAGTACGTTTCGAAATTTTTTGCGTAAAAACACTTTTAAAAGCTACACTATATTGGTTATTGTTCCGCGTCGTCTTAATGTGTACAAACTGTTCAAGAGATTGCAGATTTAAATTTGGAACACGATGCGACTCCCTGACTATTTTATTTATTTATCTTACTAATATTATAAATGCGAAAGTTTAGATGGATGGATGGATGTTTGTTAGCGTTTGTAGCCTAAAGGGCTGAACGGATCTCCATGAAATTTGGCACAGGTTTAGACCGTAGTCTGGAAGAACACATAGGCTACTTTTTATCCCGGAAATAGTAACGGTTCCCGTGGGATTCATTGATTTAGTGTTTTAATGTTCACTCGATCATTCTGTAACGGTTCAACATATCTTACTGAAATTTGGCACAGATATAAAACAAAGTCTGGAGTACACATGAGATAAGCTTCATCCCAGAGAAATGTCCGGTT
>NW_013524979.1:892397-901608 GCF_000836215.1 Papilio polytes | reverse complement strand
TCTAAATAAATTAAATACATTCTCTTCATCTTTGACTTTAGGTTCTTAAATCTTTTGGTTTGTGAGAACCCTGCACATTCTCCGTGGGTAGTTTACATTTTTTACTTTCAACGGATACGCCTTATGTTATACAAACTAGGAACTTGAGAATTATTAGGACATTAGAATATATAATTGTGTTAAATGTGGTGTAAGTTACAAGTAGTGTGTAAAGAATATTGTTATAGTAACTCAAAAACTACTGGGCCGATTTTAAAAATTCTTTCACTGTCAGAAAGGTAATTTATCTGTTTTACAGGAGTAATAGCGATCGAGAACAAGTCATATAGTTAGTATGCACTCCATATGTTATTTTGTCAGGTTTTGTATTACCAACGAAATTAGAACGGTTTAATCAATTATTTTCATGTTAAAATGTACTCTTTCTTTTTTTAAGATTGTACGAAACATACCAATGTAACCTGTCATCATCAACTTGACCTTATCCCTTATGGAGGGTCGGCACAGTATGTCTCTCTTCCATACATCTCTATCAGCCGTCATATCTGAATCCACTCCTTTCTTAAGCATATCCTCTTTCACACAATCCATACATACTTTCTTCGGTCTTCCTCTACCTTTATAGCCATCCACATTCATTCTTAACACTTTCTGGTTTATGTCTGGTTCTGGTTTATACCACACCTTTTGCTTCTCAATTCTCCACCACTGGCGCTACTTTCTTCCTCTAATATATTATATACACATTCTTAACTTACAAATGTAACCTGTAAGGAACTTTTATTAGGAAACTTGTAAATCCACTGTACACGGCACTAAGTTTGATTAATACAAAAGTTCACCAGCGTGTCCTGGTTAAAGAACAGCTTCGTTACAAAACTTGGAAAATTCTATTTACTTACGTGTTTGTATACAAATTATTTATTTACTAACTTTTACTGAAAAGTGTATAGAAAAGAGTACATCAGAGTCCCAATGGTAGAGAAATAAAATAGTAAAAGGTTATGGTGTGGGCATGTTATGAGGAGGGATGATTTGCATGACTAGATGAATTTTAATTATGAGTGTGGAGGTAGACTGAGAAAGAGATGTATGGATTACGTGAAAGGTGACATGATCAAGAAGGGAGTGACTGAGATGACTTAAGATGGGGGAAGATGATGATGTTAAAACCATAATTTCTTCATTTACTAAAAAACTGAAACATGACACTAATAAAAGATAATTTGCGAAAAGAGAAGTAAAATTTGATTACATTGTTTTGTACATGGAGAACAAAAAACTGCTAGAAGCTTTTGTTTGTTGGACATTAATTTTTTTCCTTCGGTCTTTTTCTCTTAATTAAAGACTTTAAATTCACAAATGCGGTGTCGATCTGTCTGCGAAATTAGCGTGAAATAAATCGTTACGTAGCCGTCTAATCGTCTTTTGTCCACCTTTGCCGTTGTCCCAGTTCGACGAAGATACAGGGAAACATTTTATTTCGTGTAAACTTTTGTGGTACGTTAAAACTTCTTCTTTCTTCTACTTTCTTTTAAGATTACAAACTTGAAATCTCCTTTATAAATCCAATTAATCACAGCATTTATTATCCTTATACCAGCTCTCACGAGCGACTCGGTCTGCGTGAAATAAAAAAAAAAAAAAACGAAGATAGGCTACGTGTTCTTCGAGACTACGTTCTGTATAACAAATTTCGTCGAGATCCGTTTAGCTGTTTAGGATACAAACTCTAACAAACATCCATACATTTTAACTTTCGCATTTATAATATTAGTAAGATAAATGTGTAAGTTTGGATAAATGGATGTTTGTACATTTATAACTAACAGATAATACTTGTCACAAATGTAAAACCAAGTAGAAATTGAGGGTAAAAACTAGTATGCTGTTTTATTATAACAGTGATTCAGTCTAGTCCGTTTGTTAATAGTCAAAGTATGTTCAGTTAGTTTTAAATAATTACAATAATTTTGCTATTCTCTACAATACATTCATTTCTCTTGCTTACTTCAACGTTTCAATTCTATGAGCCATTCTGAATACCGCTTTAGTTGAATATTTCAATGGATGCTTTGTTCAGGAATTTAACTCAAGTTTTTTGACGCATGGAGTTTTAGGCTTGGTAATTGTTGAATAAGATTTTTTGGTGTCCTAGATTTTTTCCTTTATGTATTCGGTTCGTGTTCTCATTTCGAAACAATCCCATATCTCTATAGATTATGTACAATTTTAACATTAAATGACCAGAATTAAGTTCATCTATCTTTAGTTATTCATTTTGATTTCAGTCCTAAATTTTGTTTTAATGGATATTGTTTTTTTGGAAATGTAACTACTTAGTGTGGTACTTAAGTTGCGTTATCAATATGTAAGCTTCTACCAGCTACTTCGTGTGCGCGGAATTAAAAAAAAAACATATTTTTTGTTTATTTAAAAACGAAAATACATCGTCACAAAATAAATATAACGTGATACTATACCAATGAGATAATGCATAATATTATATAAACATAATTTAAAACATGAATCCAAATTCATATTCAGAGTAACTAAACATCCACTGAGTGCGACTCTTAGCGTAGATTAAGTATAAGATGTTAGCACTAAGGACTATAATAACCACTTAATGAATCGGAGTGCCAGGCAATCAACAAACTTGTGACTAATTTAGTGTATATGTTTTACAACACATAACTAAAATTTAAAGGTACAGGCGCGGAAGCCCGCGGTGTGCCACTAACGAGTCAATCTCCGCCTCTTAAATATAACCTAAAAAAAAAATAAACACGCAATAAGCCGCGTACCACTGATCATACTTTTTAGGTAGGCACATTAAAAATTTGTACCTATTGGTTCCACGTCTAACGTACAAATCGTTCAAACTGTAGCTTTTGAAGTTAAAGACCGCCAGATTCCGGGATTGTACTTACGTGATCCCTTTTAAGAGACAGTTTCAGTGTAAATGGTCACATATTTCCAGTGAAATTCGTTGAGTGAAAACATTTACGCGAGAGTACGCGCGCCCATTTGTTAAGTTGCATACATAAGTAAGCTTCTTAAAAATGTTTATACTTTCCTTTGAAGTTTTTTTTTTTTAATAGGATCACACATTTTTGTTATGCATTACTAAATGTTTCAAACTAAAATCCTTTGTTAATTGAAAACTTCTCGACAGTAATAAATAAATAACGACTAATCCACATACCTGGAGTAACAAAAAGACCCTTTCCTCGTATCGATATAACCGATAACACGATTATGATAAAACTCAAAGGAAACCTTTACGAAGAGAAACTTTCATAATCATATTACATCTTTTATTGTTTAACTTAAATAAACTTACATTAGTATTTACTTCCAACTGTACATAGTTACAAGATTATCATATAAATACTAATATTCTAAAGAGGAAAGATTTGTATTTTTGTATGGATTCGATTCACGTAAAAACTACAGGGCTGGTTTAAAAAAATATTTCACCATTAGAAGGTAATTTACCTGTGAATGTCATAGGCTATATTTTGTACTAGCATTCGCTGGCGACTCCTTTCGCGTGGAATAAAAAAATCAAAAGTAAGTAGCCATTGTTTTCTTCTATGTTATCGTCTATGTCTATGCCAAATTTCATTAATACCCGTTTAGCAGTTAGGGCTACAAACTCTTACAAACATCCATCCATCCGTATAAAGTTTCGCGTTTATAATATTAACACAATTTATTTATATATTTTTTTAATTTCACGCAGGCGAAGTTGCGATCAGCAAATAGTAATTATACAAAAACAATATACGGTTTATAAGTAAAATAAATTAGCTTTGTATCACTAACCGACTTTTTTCGTACACATTTATAAGCTGCATTTTATTGATATTTTTTCCACGTCTCGTTTTAAAATATCCAAGTGTCTTTTTAGAACACCGTCAGTTTCGCCGATTGTACATAATAAAATACAAATAATTTGTTGAATAAGGAACAGTATCTTAATCTAATCTCTTAATTAAATTAGTCGTGTCTTCCTCAATAACACGAAACAGAAACAATTCGATTAACATTTGGAACCTCTAATTACTTTTCTTACTAAATATTTATTCTATTTCGCACGTTTACCTCTAACAAAATCACTGATAATACGGACTGTACTATAAATACGACAATAAATAATAGAACGTTAAGATAAGAACTGCACTTAAGTCGGTACCGAAGTTATCAGGAAGATTTAAACGGTTATCATTTCTCAGGTCTCCATCTCGAATCAAACGATAGAATGATCTATAGTTTTTATTCTAAGAAACTCACAACAAGGAGTAGTTTACATTTCTAAATGAAAACAGTAAATGAGCAATGATTTCGTAGTTGTTTAAAATACCAAAAGCTTCATAACAAAGTTTAGAATCCTTTGAGTTGAGCTTAATTTCCGCTCAGATCAAAGCTTTGGTAAAAGTGAGGAAGCTTAAAAGGCGTCGGTCAGTACAAGTATAAAGTTATATATTAAATGTTTTATGTCAATACTAGCTTTCGCCCGCGACTTCGTCCGCGTGGCAATGAAAAATAAAATGAATAGCCTATGTGTTCTTCCAGACTATCCTTTACATCTATGCCAAATTTCATCGAAATCCGTTCTGCCGTTTGGGCTGCAAACTCTAACAAACATCCATCCATACATCCATCTAAACTTTTACATTTATAATATTACGAGCTGTTGCCCGCAACTTCGTCCGCGTATTATTAGAAAACATACGAATTATATAAAATACAAATAGCTACGTATCCCTCGGGAACCCGACATTTCTCGGGGATGAAGCTTATCCCATGTGTACTCCAGACTTTGTTTTATATCTGTGCCAAATTTCAATAAGATATGTTGAACCGTTGCAGAATGATCGAGTAAACATTAAAAAACTAAATTAATGAATCCCACGGGAGCCGTAACTATTCCCCGGATAAAAAGTAGCCTATGTGTTCTTCCAGACTATGCTCTAAATCTGTGCCAAATTTCATGGAGATCTGTTCAGTTGTTTAGGCTAGAAACGCTAACAAACATCCATCCATCCATCTAAACTTTCGTATTTATAATATTAGTAAGCATCTAAACTTTCACATTTATAATATTAGTATGCAACGAATCTGCAATAGCGAATGCAGCGGTCGCTTTGTTATTTCGGCCGCTTGCTCGTTTGCCACCTTATAATATAAAAAATTGTACTGAATATTTTACTCAATCTCTGCAACGTATTTTAAACGAGCTAAAATTAAAACTAAAGTGTAATAAGAATACAAAACAAAAGAATTCATATTTTTATTTTTCGTTAATAATGGGATATTTATAGGTTATAATAAACAAAAAAGTGCGAATAAAACGTTAATAATTCAGAAATTAAGCAGCGAATATAAAACCTCATTCACATCAATAGCTATTGGATAAATAAAGTGTTACGCTGAAATCAATAGCACTGCAATTTACGTCCATATTGTGTTGTACACAATGACTACAAATACATCTTTAATGTGTAAAATATCAGCGTTTTAATTAACACATATACGAGGTGAAATGAATGTTTCTTTTTTATTGAACCGAATACGCGGCGAGAGAAACTTTTAACTAAATATTTTATCCTGCATTTTTATATTAAAAATTATGAATTTTCCAACCTACTACAAAATCAATATAAACAGGACTTTATCAATTAATATCTAGTAATTATATCAATACATACATGCTACAAAGAAAAAGACAAGAAAGTATAGTAGATTGAAAGAGGATGTACTTAAGAAGGGAATAAATATGACGGCTGATAGCGAATGGAAAATTACTTCTGACCCTCTGTAGAGTAAACTTTCAAACGGAAATGGTCAAACGTTTCCTCAAAGGGAATTAAATTTTTAATTAGTACAAACTAAATGCTTAGTTGCTGCAGTATAGAAATAACGAAACAAAGTTGGCATTAACCGTCACATGCATTCGAGTACGCTCACGGCAGGCTGCGTCGCCACTTGACATAGTTGCGCCGGCTTATTTTAACGAGTGTATGAAAAAAAATATGACCTTTTTATATGTCGCCAATCTACATTACCGACAGTGGTAATTTTTCAACATATAATTTCATATTAACAACAAATAAAACGGAAAAAACATCCAAATCAAACAAATTATTAATGCGAAAGTTTAGATGGATGGATGTCTGTTAGAGTTTGTAGCCTTAACGTTGGAACGGGTTTCGATGCAATTTGGTATAAATATAGAGCGTAGTCTGGAAGAATACATAGGCTACTCGTTTTTGGATTTTTTTTTTAAATCTACTCGGATGGAGTTGCAGGCGATAGCTAGTTGTCAACATAATCATGGCACAATTTCATACAATAAAATCAAATTATGATGCGAATTGAATAGTTGTGTCAACATAAAGAACTTATTTTTGTCGTGCAAAATGTTCGCTTAATAAATAACTAAAAAACGACAACCCAACAAAAAAATCAAAAAATCCTTTTTCCAAAAAATTTGAAGCCCACATCTCTGTCCTACAAAAAAGCTGACTTAAATTTTTTAACAAAGCCTCTTTTCAAATATTCAACTGAGACGATATTCAGGATGGCTCAACGGAATGAATTGGACCGCTGCAGTATAAGCAGGAATAAAGAAAGATCTGCGTAAAATGTCGCAACTTTAAAATCATTTAAAAATTCATCATTTCAATTTCGACAAATTTCATAACAATCGAACAAAGACATTTAAGAAATTTTTAGACTAAGCATAGTGAACAACATTTTTACTGGTACTTTCTCTAAAAGGTAATGTAACAGTTGTCAAGTTTAGTACGCCATCTAGTGTCGTTGTATTGACATTTTACAAAATTATAATAAGCTCCATCTATTGTTATGAAAAAGTAAACAGTGTTACAAAATAAAATACAAACATTTAAATATTATTTAATGACATCGATCGACAATTAAATTAAATACAATTATTGTTAGTGAAAAAGTCAAGTGAAGTGTCAATTATGCCCACTCAGATTTTTTTGAATCTCTGCAATCAAAAATCTCATAAAAATATGTGCATCGCCGCGCTCCTAGACAATATTTGAATGTGAAAAATGTGGAACCAAGAGCGTAAGCATAACTAGCAGACGTAAACTCAAACGTGTGAACTTTATTACGAACGTGGCTCAAAAAAGGCAATTGCGACAAAACTCATCTGTATTCGTAACGGGAAAATCGTAAAATCCAGTATCATTTCATAGTATAAGCTTCACAGATACCACGAGATAACAATTTTATTTATGGACATTAGAATAAAAGAGAAGAATAATGTTCTGATGATGTATAAAATGGACTGTGACGTCATAAGTCGCTAGATTAAGACATATTTGCCTCCTATATTCTAAATGCTGACAATTGTCGTAATTAACTTGCCCTTATCCCTATGGAGGGTCGGCACAGTATGTGTTGCTCTTCCAGACATCTCTATTGACCATTATATCTGAATACACACCCTTAAGCATATCCTCTTTCAAACAATCCATCGATACTTTCTTCGGTCTTCCTCTACCTTTGTAGCCATCCATATACAATCTTAACACTTTCTGGTTTATGTCCACATCGTCTCGTCGCATAACATGTCCATACTACGCTAGCCTATTAATATTCTCACTATATATAGGAGGCTGAAAACCAGCGCGGCCTTCAATGACAAGCTGGTGGCCGCATCAGCCTTCTCCTTTTGGCCAAGAATTTTTTGTCTTTATTTTTTTTTCAGTAATATGATTTGTAAGTTGTGTTCTTTTAATTTTATTTTTTTGGTCAATAAATAATGTATTTTTTATATGTTTATTGAAAACATTTTAAATGCTATCATTTGACAATCCGCAAACGAATAAAAAGCAATCTACGATAGCGTCAGTTTTTCTGTTTACAAAAGTCCGAGCCGGCTTTCCGGGCTATTCGTTTTTAAAGGCCGTTTCGTGCTGGTAATTTTGTTGAACATTCCACGGGGGTTATTCCCATTATTGCCTTATTCAAATTCACTAAGCTATTTTCGAATTCACTTTTTATTTGTTGGATGTAAAAATATACAGAATGTTTCAATGTTACAACTAGATTTAAAATAATAACGTCCCTCTTACTATAAGTATAACTAGCTGTTGCTTGCGACTTATCCCACGTGAAATTAAAATAAAATAATAAAAAGCAGCCTATGTTACTAACTGATAACGTAGCTTTCTAATGGTTACAGAATTTTTGAAATCGGAACAGTAGTTTTTGAGTTATTTCAATACATACAAAAATACAAATCTTTCCTCTTTACACAACAAATACACTATTTTATCAGAAATAAGTTGTTTACGTACATTAGTTTTTTTTTAATTGCAAAAACCAGCGCTTGACCACTAGTTAAGTTACGCATTTTTTTCTTTATGACACAATATTCAAAAATATATGTGTTATTTTGTTGTAATATAAATAATTTTTAATACAAAATTACGCTGTAAAAGATGAAAAGGAAGTTTGAAATATTATTTGGCGCTTTCGTCCAAGAAATTAGTGCCGACTGAAGAAATTCGGTTAAGTAGTTTGCTAGGGAAGAGATTATCTCAACAACGTTGGGACTATTTTATTATAAAATCTTTTCAACATGTATTATTTGACTACAACCTCGCTTATAAAGCTGGGAATAGACATGACAGTAATTAGCCACTGGCACGTGCTAGCTATAGGCTTGTATACCCTAAATTTCATGCCAGTAACTGGTATGTTAATTGCTACTACTGTATTTGATTTTGTGACAGTTACGTGCAATTAAGTTGAAGGATGAGAGAGAATACCAACACGATTCTTTTTATACTGCAGTTGACGTTTTACTGTCGTATTTCCGCCTTTATGTAGACTAGAAGTTAAGTAAAGTATTAATATTGAATTATTTTTCTCCTAAATAAATCAAAAACCATTAAGTCGTCTAAGTCGTGTTAGAGCGTACGCAGTCACGAAACTAACTATCTCACAATTGTTTCGTCTCGCTTTGTTTTCTATGAGCAAGGTGCGCTCACTACTCGATTTTTAGTTCTGCAACTAAACAGTTGAATTGATTACGAAACAATCGCACAATAGTTGTGCGATAGTTTAGTTAAAGGTGTGCTCCCGCTCTTAGAACGTTTACACTCCGCTACAGACTGTTGAGGTGAACGGACGTGTCCACTCACCAAACATCTGTCGCACC
>NW_013524979.1:871260-891744 GCF_000836215.1 Papilio polytes | reverse complement strand
ATAAAAAAAAAAATAAAAAAAAAAAAAATATACCGTCGAATTGAATACCTCCTTCTTTTGGGAAGTCGGTCAATAATAACGTCCCTCTTACTATAAGTATAACTAGCTGTTGCTTGCGACTTATCCCACGTGAAATGAAAATAAAATAATAAAAATATAGCCTATGTTACTCACTGATAACGTAGCTTTCTAATGGTTACAGAATTTTTGTAATCGGAACAGTAGTTTTTGAGTTATTTCAATACATACAAAAATACAAATCTTTCCTCTTTACACAACAAATACACTATTTTATCAGAAATAAGTTGTTTACGTACATTAGTTTTTTTTTAATTGCAAAAACCAGCGCTTGACCACTAGTTAAGTTACGCATTTTTTTCTTTATGACACAATATTCAAAAATATATGTGTTATTTTGTTGTAATATAAATAATTTTTAATACAAAATCACACTGTAAAAGATGAAAAGGAAGTTTGAAATCTTATTTGGCGCTTTCGTCCAAGAAATTAGTGCCGACTGAAGAAATTCGGTTAAGTAGTTTGCTAGGGAAGAGATTATCTCAACAGCGTTGGGACTATTTTATTATAAAATCTTTTCAACATGTATTATTTGACTACAACCTCGCTTATAATGCCGGGAATAGACATGACAGTAATTAGCCACTGGCACGTGCTAGCTACAGGCTTGTATACCCTAAATTTCATGCCAGTAGGTAAGTAGCATGTTAATTGCTAGTACTGTATTTGATTTTGTGACAGTTACGTGCAATTAAGTTGAAGGATGAGAGAGAATACCAACACGATTCTTTTTATACTGCAGTTGACGTTTTACTGTCGTATTTCCGCCTTTATGTAGACTAGAAGTTAAGTAAAGTATTAATATTGAATTATTTTTCTCCTAAATAAATCAAAAACCATTAATTCTAAGTCTAAGTCGTGTTAGAGCGTAGGCAGTCCCGAAACTAACTCACAATTGTTTAGTCTCGCTTTGTTTTCTATGAGCAAGGTGCACTCACTACTCAATTTTTAGTTATACATCTAAACAGTTGAAACGACTACTAAACAATCGACAATCGCACAATAGTTGTGCGATAGTTTAGTTAAAGGTCTGCTCCCGCTCTTAGAACGTTTACGTGACATTCGAACACTATTGCTATCTCTACTTTCTTAAAGGAAAAGAAAGGGATGATCGTATTGTTCTAAAACAGGTGTTGCTATAGTGGAGACCGTAACAACACCCGATCGATATCCGAATATAGCCATTGTTTTTCCAAATATAAATCCGAACGCATCACTCACGGCTCACGGCGCGAATGTAGTCAAAACCTGCAAAATAAGTTCTCAAAGGATTGCGTTGAAAATTCTACTAGGGAATATGTAATTTCATTTCGTTTATTTATTTCGTTGTACAAACGAAAATTTTGAGTGTGAAGTAGAGGTACACAAACTCAAAATTAAACTAACCAAGTTAAAAATAATCAAAAACCTGGTAATGAAAATAACAGAGAGTAACTATAGTAAAAGATTATGTATTCAATAATTAAAGTCGGTTTGAGTGAGTGATCGTGGAAACTTAATTTTATTAATTTCTCATATTAATTTTAAATAAAGTAATGTCAAAACTGTTTCGCCTCGCAAGAGACAAGGTCAAATTTGGAGAACTGACCGCCAACCTTCGCTAGTCGGAGAGGCACTTTAAGAGGAAGAAGAATGTCAAAACGCATTACACTGTCATGAATACGTCTATTAAACCTTTTGGGTTGTTAAGTACGTTATCATTCGATTCTAGATTACGTATCTAATGAATTTTGCAATAATGTATTTTTTTAATAAGTGAAACAGACCTGCAGATGTGTTTATGGCTTTATAATAAACTTTTTGATGAAACATTAAGTCGTATTCTTACCTAGTGTTTAAAAAGCACCTTTATTATTTAACAAGTGTACTTTATAATAGTACCAATTCCCTTTACTATAAGAGTTTTTGCCTAAAACTGTTATCCATTTCTTCAATATTCATTACGCGTGAAGGATTTTTAGTTTATTATGATAAGCAAAACGTGTAAAGTTAATATTACAACAAAAATACAAAGCAAAAGGCACAAAACATGTAATAATAGTAATTACGCTAAATTCTAACCTCAAAAGAAAGTTAATATTTAGGTAGTTACCATTTTACTCGTAGTCCGTTATCGATTGCGCTAAACAAAGGCAATTCATAAATAAAGGAACATGCTCTGAATCGTAAAGGAACATAATAACATCGTTATGTGCCTCCGACAAAGCGAATTGTCTTCATACAATTTCGATTACAAATGTATCAATAACTAGCTGTTCCCGTGCGGCTTCATCCGCATGAAATTATGAAAATTTTATTTAATGTTTACATTTGTCAAATTATCAATAGCAAATGTCAAAATGACATGATATGAATCTTGCTTCTTTGATGTTGGCAGCAACTTATGGTCTCTGTCCCTCATTAGTGTTTTTATCAAATTTATTTATCCCCTAAGTTTAATAGCGTGAAAATATAAAGCCTAAAGCGTGACGCAAGTGTAGGACTTTTTATTAAAGAAAGAATTACTCAAAAATATGCTGTGATTGCTGAAATCTTACGCCACAAAGCAGTGTGTTTACGCTTTATTATATTAGTATAGATAACGCATATTGGAGCGATAGACAGTATAATATGATCCTTGTATAGGTCAAAGACACGAAAAGTTTTAAATAGATATTTGTAATCTATCGCTGATATTTCAGCAAATGATTTTAATTTGAACTATACTTGATATAATAATACTAGCTTTCGCCCTCGACTACGATCGCGTGGAATTAAAAAAAAAAGTAAGTAGCCCATGTGTTCTTCCACAATATCCTCTACATCTATACCAATTTTTTATCGAGATCCGTTTAGCAGTTTGTTCTATAAAGTCTAACAAACATCCATCCATCTGAACTTTTGAATAGTAGATGCAAAATAACTATCAGCTAGGTGTTGTCACTATATTTGTCAGGATTTCAAACATGATTTTTATCAACAAAGACTTTTGTAATAGAAGTCAACACAACAACTGTATCCATTGATTTTTGAAATTCCCGTACGTTTTTAATACACCGGAAATTGGAGCGTTAACATTTTTGAACAGTTTCAGTTCTGGCTTTCTACGATACCCTTTTTTACCATTATTAGAAGGGGAAGTGGGGGTTAAAGAATGTTATTATTAATATTAATTACTTCTTATTAAGAGTATAATAGTGATGTTTATTAAATAAGTTTTATGAAAACTATTAACTCTCCGTAAGTTTGAAAGTTCTGTCTTCGCCACGGCTTAGCCTTACTTAAGTCCAAACAGGCGGCTAAAGGCTTTTCTCGGAAAAATTAACTTAATCTCTTTTCAAGTACAATTTATGAATTTTATACACTGGTTTGTAAAAACATATAATGCACAACAAACAATACTTTGAATATACAATTTTATTAATAGGCACGTAATAAACTTTAAATAAAAACTAATTTCCAATAAAATGATATATTGAGAAAGATGAAAACATAAATCTAACTAATATTATAAATGCGAAAGTTTCGATAGATGGATGGATGTTTGTTTGAGTTTGTAGCCTAAACGGCTGAACGGATCTGAATGAAATTTGGCATAGATGTAGAGCAGAGTATGGAAGAACACATGGGATACTTATTTTTGTTTTTTTAATACCACGCGGACGGAGTCGCGGGCAAAAGCTAGTATATCTATAAAAGTGAGTAAAATGTCACTATAAAAAATTTCAATACAAGCAGCAAAACTTAGAGAGACTTCTATTATTATCTTTAATTAAATTTAACAACAAGAATAAGTTATTATAATTAAAAGAATTTGTCGACTTGTTATATCCAACACATATCTAAAATGACTATTTTGTATGAAAATTTCGCTTTAAAATCTCATCTAACATTTCACATAAACGATGGGAAAGGTTATTTTCTAGTGCAAATAGTAAACAAAACTCGGTATTGATTATACACGGAGTGTAGAAAACCTAACGCTCGTGTACTAGCGAAAACGCTGTATTTGACTCTTCAATAACATTCATATTTCTGCATGAAAATTCACAGGCGAAACGATGTATTTGCTCGACTGAGAGTAAGGCAATGTTTTCGTAGTTTACTTATCAATGTATGACAATTTACTTGACTCTACTAGTTTAAAAAGCTTGAATTTATATGAAGAGTAAAATGTTATTTAATTCCTTTTAAGAATCTGCAAATAAACTTCTATTTACATTTTTAACACAAATTGACAAAAGAACAAGCGGTCGAAATTCGACAAAAATGGAAAAGCGACCGCTGATCACAAACGTTCATATTTGTAATCAACTGATTAGGGGATGCACGGAAAGAGCATATTTCCCTTACCTATAATATAATTTATTTTCTCCGACATATCTACTTTCCCTTCCCATGCCAGTATAAGGAAAGGTTTGGAAGAGAAAAGGGATTAAAAAAAGACCGACACGCACAGTCAGAAGAAAAGTGAAATCGCTTCTTGACGCGTGTCTTCGTTGTGGTCGTGGTACTGCCATTCTTGCAAAAGATTACCGATCTAACACTGTAAACTATTGTTTGGCCGCTACTATTTAAGAAATAACGTAAAGCAGACAAATATAAAGCCACCTGAGTATCGTTTGATGTCTATATTCCAGTTTTTTTTTATATTATATAAGGTGGCAAACGAGCCAGCGGCCACCTGAATCCACCGAAATGGAAAGTGACCGCTGCCCATGAACATCCGCAATTGCAGATGCGTTGCCTACCCTTAATTGACGGAGGTGGCGCACATAAAGATGACATATCCCCTTCCTATTCGTCTTCTCCACCGTCAAATCCACTTTTCCTTTCCATCCTTTCCTCTTAAGAAAAGGGTGGAAAGGGAAAGGGAAAGGGACTAAAATTAGAGCTCCGGCACCACAGTCGTCAGACGAAACGCGGAATTGCCCCCACTTCACGCCTTTCTTCTGTAGGGTTGTGGTATTTCACCGGGTGAGCCGGCCCATTCGTGCGAAGATTTTAAAGCGGGCTCTACCACAGTTGTCTATCTAGATTTTTAATATAATATAAAACAAACGTAATGTTGTTAACAAAATCTCGTGACGTTTGTTTATCTTGTACGCTGGTATAAAAACGTGTCATAAAAATCTGCACGTTTCAAGTATAATGTTGGCACATTCTCCAAGTTCACGCCACCCTTGGGGTGACCCGCATTAACTTTACACGCTTTGCTTATCATAATAAACTCACTAAACCTCCGCCACGCGTAATGAATATTGAAAATATAATTAACAGTTTTAGGCAAGAAAAATGTTAAATAACAATAAATAATACGAGTAAGTTGTTAATTTTAATTCCTATAATAAAGGAAATATGTATTGCTTTATTTAATACGAGCTGTCGCCAGTAAACTTCGTTAGCACGGATTTTTTTAAGTCATCTATCAAATTCTGCGAGCATCTACCTTCTACCAGCTATATTTCAGTCAAAGTCCCGTCCAAATCGGTCCACTCGTTCCAGAGATCGCGGTCTGGTCGACATTTTAACAGCGCTAAATTAAAAAAAATATGCCTATGTCAGCTACACTTCAGTAAGAGTCCGGTCGAAATCGGCCAAGCCGTTTCGGTGGTTCCCCAAAAATTTTTAATGCGATTTACGTTTTTAGCAACGCAAATAAATCATCTTCCCGATTTTATTCTTTTGATATTACAAACAGACAATCCAATTTTATTATACGTATAGTGCAAATCATTTACATAATAATTATGTAAACATTACTTTTTCATTGTGGCAATAAAAAGATTATTTTAATAAACATTATTGGGAAGTACTCTGTTTAAAATCTTACTAATATTATAAATGCGAAAGTTTACTGGCTGTGTATAAATAAAATGAAAATAATAAAGCCTAAACTGCTAAAAGGATCTTGATACAATTTGACATAGATTTAAAGGATATTATGAAAGAACACATAGGCTATTTTCTTTATTCTACTTCAATTGTAATTATAATAAAGTCGTACTACATCTGTAAATAAGAACTTGACTAAACGTTAATAAATTGTATTAACCTTGTCAAAAATAATTTGACCTCTAAAGAGCTTGACATTCATTTGTCCCCTAATTTGTTGTGTTTTGTCTTATTAAAATTGTGTCTCAGAGATGACGTAAATAAAATTAACAAATGTAAAGCCTGCTATACACGTCAGTTTGAAATCATTTTTTAACAAAAAAAAATACAATTCGATATCATTTAACAGTACTTACATCGTGTATTTCTAGTAAAAAAGAAAGACTGTAAATATCAATGCATTTACAGTCTTTTTACACACAGATACGTCCTACGTCAGATAACATAAACAAACGGAATAGATGTGGCATGCGTAAAATATATCGCCTTAAAAATGAAATGTTATAAAATCTGAAGTAAAAATATTTCTTCGTTATCAATATATTTTACTCGCGATAAAAGAGGCATTTAAAATTTCACGCGTAGTTTACGAGCGTTACATGATATTACTTAAGCCCGCTACACACGTTCAGTTTTATCTGGACATTTCAATCGTTGAAAAATCTAGCGTGTGTAGGCAAAATTGACAACTGACCAGTTACCAATTTCTTTACATTTATTTGAACGATCGGATTGTTAAGATAAAACTGCGGGTGTGTAGCGGGCTTTACATTTTTATTCTGTTAAAGCAAAATAAAGTTGACTCGATTTTTCAATAACGGTGTACAACGATGATTTAAAAACACAACGATACAAAAAATGATCAATTTTAAATATGGACACAGAATATTGGATTGATATTGTAGACACGGTTATTAAATTTACTGAATCATTATTGAATTTTTACTTTACCTTTTCGGAGAACGTTAGTTATCAGTATGGAAGGGTACACTTGTAGAGGTAGACATAGAAAGAGATGTATTGTGTGAAAGGTGACATGATCAAAAGGGAAGTGATGACTGAGATGACGTATGATAAAGTTATGTGGAGGACAAAAAACTATTGCGCCACTACGGGAGTAGGATAAGGAGAAAGATGATGACTAACATTACCTTTTCAGAAACAAAGGTAAAATGAAATACAGCCACGACTAAAACTTTTCCATACCCTAACGTTTAATTGGCATTTATGAAGTCATTTTGCAAACACTAAAGCATTACACTTAGCAATACATGTACATTTATAATACTTTTTTTTTTCAGATTGAAATATCCAAGAGCGGGCTACCTTTGACTAAACTATCACAGAACTGTTTAGCCGAGCTTTAATTCATATGAGTTTATATGGAAATTCGGACATTATTTGATTGTTATTTCTCTAACTAAACATTTGAATTGGCTGAGAAACAATCGACAATCGCACAACAGTTGTGGGATAGTTCAGTTAAAGGCGCCCGCTTTAATACTTATAAATTACTAAACTGTCTTGTATTAGGATATGATTCAAGACAACAACGGAATATAACATTAAAGTATGAATTTAAAAATCTAAATCTATCTTAAGTTTGGTTAACATTCGAAGCAAAAGTTTGCAACATTAGTAGGGGCTGTGGACGTAGATTGATGTGTCCTTTTGTCGCGGCCGCTGTTACCCAAGGTGAGTGATAAATGACATTGATGTAAGTAAGCCTTGAAAACAGGATTTGATAATTCAGCGCGAACAACCTTTATATCGCTTCATATTTTAACACGTGCTTACGCTAAAAGGTTTACCCATTTATGCGTCAGTTAAAAGATTATTCAAGCCTTGATAGCCTAACCCGAATACCAAAGGACATAATATTGTAAACAGAGTATGTGAGTAAAAGTGACACTTACCCAAACTTTGTCCTGTCCATCTGTAGGGGCCTGAAACTGTCGGTGTCAATCTAGTGAAGTCAGTCTACAGTCGTCAGCAATGCTGCCCTACTCATAGACCCGTATGCACCGATTCCCGTACGCGCGTAAAGACCGCGTTGTTTATGACCAAACGAGAAACGATACGGTCGGTGTGTCTTTCGCGAGATTCGTCAAGTAACCATTTCGGATGACCTTCAAACTCGGATTTTAGCAGCCACCTTGTTGGGCTGATTACACACTACTTCGCAAACCTCTGCAGGCTCTCGCCTAAACCAGATTGAGATTCAAAATTAACCTCTCCATCATCTTCCTCCTTATTCTACTGCCGTAGGTTTTGTACATCAAAAACCTATTTTTGTATTCGGCACTTTTTATATATATTTGGTAAAGATAACTTATAAAGGACTTCAATGTACAATTGTTATTATAATCAAAAAATATCATGTATCAAAAAGAATTCGCAGACGAGCTTTAATCTTGAATTCCGCGCCACATTTCTAATACCAGCAATTTTGTTTGGAATGCATTCTGCTCCAAACCCGCTCGCTCGCAGACGAGAAATAAATGCTGGTACATGACGGAATGATTTTGCAATCGTTTCATATTGAATTCAGTATTTGATTTTAAATATTAAACATTTGTTTTATCATTAAGAACTTCGTAGACTTTAAATTAATAATAATACGCCCATTGGTTGAAAATTTATCGTAATTTAACTAATCTAACTTCTAACTGATATTACAAATGCGAAAGTTTAGATGGATGGATGTTTGTTAGCGTTTGTAGCCTAAACAGCTTAACAGATTTCGGTGAAATTTGGTACAGATGTACAGGATAGTCTGGAAGAACGCAAGCTATACTTTTGTTTTTTCTAATTCCACGAGGATGGAGTCACGAGTGAATGCTAGTTTAGAATATTTTTTTGGATCACTTACAATATTTTAAGGGTTCGTAATAACATTATCTTTCTGGAATATACTAAATCTGAAGTTGTGGCTATTGTTAAAATCGAATTCTCTCATCGATGTCGACTTTCAGCTTGCATATTACACAGAAGGTTTATCACGATTATCTGTGACTAGCTTACGCCCACGACTCCGTCTGCATGGAATTTAAATAAAATAAAAGAAAGTAGCCTATGTGTTCTTCCAGACTATTCTCTACATCTATGCAAAATTTCATCGAGATCCGTTTAGCATTTTAGGCTACAAACTCTAACAAACATCCATCAATCCATCCATCTATGTAAACTTTCGCATTTATGGTATTAGTAAGATAAGAAGTAAGATAACGTTTTAGTAACGACATCGAAATTGGTATTAAAGTCTGCGCACACTTTGATTTCTATAACCTTATAGTGCTTACACTACTCCATTAATAGTTGTGCAACTAAACAGTTGAATTTGCTGCGAAACAATCGACAATCGCACAACAGTTGTGCTATAGTTCAAAGTGAGCATCCGCTCTAATAACCCTGACTGAATTATTTTGTTTTCTAACATTTTAATTCCATGTACTAAATACTAACAATGCAAGTCGTACTGAACTAGACATTTTCAAATCGATTAATAACTGCTTTAACAAATAACCTGAAACTTAGCAGTAATTATAGAGCCAAGTGGTTTATTACGAGCATTCCTATGGCTATTAGTGGCTAGTGGCTACGCATTAGATCGGTGAACCATCTCATTAGTGACGTCAGGTTTTGGCGACTGTGACTGACAGTAACGAATTGATTTCCGTTTCTATACGCGTCTGTATTATTAGCCCGCGACTTACCCTGATTAATTAGCTTGTATGTTCTTTAGCATTTTAGATAATATCTTTTATACTAATACTAGCTGTTCCCGTGCGGCTTCATCCGCATGAAATTATGAAAAATTTTATTTTATTTTTTACATTTGTTAAATTATCAATAGCAAATGTCAAAATGACATGACAAACCTTAGCAATCTTGCTTTCTTGATGTTGACAGCAACTTATGGTCTCTTTCCCACATTAGGGTTTTTATCCAAAATATTTACCCCCGAAGTTTAATGGCGTAAAAATAAAAAACCTAAAACTTGACGTTAGTTAGGGCTTTTTATTTAAAATGTCATAATGAAAAATATGCTGTAATTGCTGACATCTTAGGCAACAAAGAAGTGTGTGTTTACGCTTTATTTTATTAGTATAGAAGTAAAGATAATGAAGCGTCACACACTTCTTTGTTTAGAGTGTTAATAATAGTATGTCTTTTAATATATTTTTTATAAAAAGTCCTACAATTACGACACACCATAGGCTATATTTTTACGTTATTAAATTGAGGTAAAACGCTATTAAATTAAAAAAAAACTGTTATACGGTAAATTGATAAAAACTATCAGACATCATAGAAGCAAAGTTGCCATGGTAACGTTAATATCATATGGATTAAGCCATGAGATACTTACAAGTATTTAGTTTAGTATTAGAATGACCTGAGTTCCAACAGAATAAACTCAAGTTACGTACTTCAGATACGGATTCTATTAAGTTAATGAACTAAGAATACTAACGAATGGTTAGATGTAGCTGGGAAACCGGCTATAAGTCGGCTAATCGGTTCATTTTGTATCAACTTAGTTAATTCCTTTAACATTAAGGTATGAAGGTTTAATTTAATTCTATGAACTAATATTCTACATCTATTTTACAAAGTTAACGCGTTAATTGCCGTTTAATTCCTTAGTGACAAAGTAAGCAAAGTTTGCTCAGTAAATATTTAAAGGCGTCGTGTTCGACGGAGATTCAAAGTTCTTGTAAGATTTGTGGCTTGTACTAAATTTAAGTTATTACAAATAATTTGGTGAAATTTGAATTACGGTAATAAACAAAATTTAATCTGAGCTAATTTTAATAAAATTAAAAAATAATCATGAATACACCTGGCATATTTATACATATACTAGCTTTGGCCCGCGACACCGTCCGCGTGGAATTAAAAAAAAGAAAAGTGACTATCTGGACTTCCTGACTATCCTTTACGTTTTTGCCAAATTTCATCGATATTCGTTCAGCCGTTTAGGCTACAAACTCTAACAAACATCCACCCATCCATCTATCCATCCAAACATTTACACTTTCACAATTATAGTATTACTAGCTTTCGCTCGCGTCTCCGTCCGTATGGAATTAAAAAAAAAAACAAAAGTGAATAGCCTATGTGTTCTTCCAGACTATCTTCTACATCTATACCAAATTTCATCGAAATCCGTTCAGCCGTTTAGGCTACATACTCTAACAAACATCCATCCATCTAAATTTTCGCATTTATAAAATTAAATAAGTAAGAAGGAAGATAACATATATGACATAATTTGCAGATTAAAAAATAAACAAATAAAATGTAGATTTTTCTTACTTTATACATACTTTTGTAGCCAAATTCGCACTCCCATCATTATTAAAAAGAGGATTAAAAAGGCAAACAAAAAAATGGGACCCACCTGCAAGCACTACATTTTCGGATAAAAAAGAATTATAAAAATCGGTCCAATAGCGGCGGAGTTATGACGTAAACACATGGAAAAAAACATACAGACGAAAAGAGTACCTTCTTCTTTTGGGAAGCCGGTCAAAAAGAAAGAGGAATTTAATAAAAAAGGCTGTTCATGAAATACGTAAACATTTCCTTAAATTAATTCATACATTATGTTCATATTAATTTACAAAATATTAACAAAAAAAACAAAACGATGTTTTAATAGTCAACATTGTTGAATTTTGTTAGTTTAGGATCCTAAACGTTTTCATTTAACTACGACCCTCGCTTACATTACAAGCTTTGTAACTCTGAACAAAGTTATACTACATATTTATTACTAGCTTTAGCCCGCGACTCCATAGAAATAATAAAAACAAATGTGAGTAGCCTATATGTTCTTCCAAACTATCCTCTACATCTATACTAAATTTCATCAAAATCCGTTCAGCTTTAGGCTACAAACTCTAACAAACATCTATCTAAACTGTCGCATTAATATTAGTATGAATATTTTAACTAAAACGATGCTCACTTATCTATTCTAACAAGTTTAAGACAAAAAAAATATACAACAGCATTCGCGTGCGACTCTTTTCGCCTGGATTAAAAAAATGCGAGTAGCCTTTGGGTTCTTTCAGACTATCCTCTTCACAACACTACTCTAACAAACATCCATCTAAGCTATTGCATTTATAATATAAAAATGTACAAATATTAAAAAGTATTAACAATCGATTACGTTATGTATGTTAGCCAATTGTCACGTCCTTCACAACTCGTTAAGTTTTGTTAGCAATGCCATATTTCCAATTTATTTCGACAGTATCGGCTACAATTGAGTCGAGCAACGAACAGATATTCGATAGCTTTGTTTCAAATGTACAATTTTATGCAACGGATATACTACATTTTTACGTAACAATCTACCAATTCTATCATTCACAATAATGTGTTTTGAATGTAAAATATCTATATCTATACTATTATAATTAAGCGTAAACACACACTTCTTTTTTGCCTCAGATGTCAGCAATTAGAGCATATTTTTGAATAATTCTCTTTTTAATAAAAAGCCCTACACATACGTCAGGCTTTAGGCTATATATTTTTACGACATTAAACTTAGGGGGTGAATAAATTGGATAAAAACACTAATGTGGGAAAGAGACCATAAGTTGCTGCCAACATGAAGGAAAAATATTGCCATGGATTGTCTTCATGTCATGCCATTTTGACATTTGTAATTGATAATTTGACAAATGCAAACAAAAAAATTAAATTTTCATAATTTCATGCGTATGAAGTCGCACGGGAACAGCTAGTTAGTAATAAATTTACAATAACATAACCTTAAATAAAAATATCGATTGCCGACTCATCCCTAAATAAGGGTAGTTGTACATTGCTGAAATGTTGCACATGTTAAAAAAAAAACTAATTTTAACATTACATTTCATAAACCTTTGGGATTGGACAGTCGTAATATTTTCACGTAAAACACATTTTAAATAGCATTCATACTTTACAGCGAAAAGCACCGCAAAAGCGCTCAGATTAGGCGACGTAAAGCTTTAAAATGAAAAGCTTTTCATTGGCTAATACTCCTTATTGTTAAAAGGATGTCCTTACAAATAATTTTGTACAAATATATAGTTAAAACATTATCTATATCCTAAAATGTCCGGTATAGATAGTACGGGTTCGCCACATTCGGTGGCACATATATGTAGTTGAAATTTCGCGGCCCGGGTTAATTAGGGTAACATTTTTATTCTCCCGCACAAGTGGGTAGATTTAAATCTCTGTCCAGTACGGTCGGGCGCGAGGCTTGGAGTGGTGTGCGGGAGGAGTAGTGTGCAAGAAGCCAAGCGAGTTGATCAGTTACAAAAGTGCGAGTTCAAAGGACATCGGAATGGTTGTCCGACAACGGGAAATAATGGGCGTGTTATTTTTGTTAGCGAGCGGAGTTGCTTTGAATATCGGTTTCGTGTGTGGAACAATAACATACTGGTGCATCTGATGGCATCATCGCTTGCGCCTATAGACTTGACGGAACTAGGACTCGATTTTCACCGACAGAGACCAGGCACCTGCAGGAGATAATCCTGGTGAGTACAACTTTATCCTTCATTGTCCCCTTATTTACAAAATTATGCCCCCCGGTGCTTGCTTAGTTTTCGTATTTATAATATTACGTAAGATTTGTAAATTATTCTAAATCCGTTTGATATATTTATCTAGCTGCAAAATTACGGCGTATTATTTTTTTTATTAAAGCGCCATCTACATACATTTTGTACTAACTTAACTGGTATCTTATATTTGAATTTATTAGCAGGGCAGTAACCTTTACTTGTTGTTTAGGTATGTCGATAGGGGGCTCTGTAAAAAGTTTTGCTTGGAAATTATACCACAAATTAAAATACAAGCAAACTATAAATATTTAAATGTTGTAGAATATTAATAAAAAATAGTTAAGACTAGCTTTCGCCCCCGAATCCGTCCGCGCGTAATTATAAAAAACTTAGTAAGTGGACTATGTTTTCATCCAGACTATGTTCTACATGTATTTTAAATTTAATCGAGATTCGTTCAGCAGTTTAGGCTACAAACATCCATCTAAACTTTCACATTTGTAATATTTGTATGAAGTATGATTAGCAGAGCAGGTTTGTAGAATCCCTTCTCCCACTAACTTCAGACACAATGTTCGTCCACAGTACATAGTATCATCCGTTAACGCGTGACGTCATAAGTCCATCGGCAAAGTTTTTTGAGTTTAATTTTCTACAAAAATTACTGGATTAATAAACATTTTAATCATTCGGCGGCAAATATTTCAAAGACTTTTTATCGCACGATCGATTTTCTTTGTAAAAAATCAGTAATGTTAATCAAATGCATTTAAAAAATTTAGTTAACTTGTAAATAATAATAAATGCCTAAAGATTTTTCCTGAGTGACAGAAGATAGTTTTAAAAACTATTTATTCACAGTTGGGGTCGTTAATTTTGGCGACAGGTTCAAAAAAAACATACAGACGAATTGAGTACCTCCTTCTTTTAGGAAGTCGGTCAAAAAATATCTTAGTAACAAACAAACTTACTTACAGCTAACTGGACATAATCTTGGATGAAAATGGAAATATATTTTTCATATAAATAAGTATGATTGTTACATAAAAATAAAAATAATTTAATATACTATTTTCTATAGAAGTAAAATCTCTTTGGCTCTATTAGACATGAGACTGGGATCCTTTGGCCTAAGTTAACTCTTTTGATATGCTTTTTGAACCCCTCGAAAATATTGTAGTTCACATTTGTTTTCAGTTGTTGAGTTTCTACCCAAATTTACCTTTTGCTTACTAGAAAAGAGAGGACTTGTATTCTCAGGTTTCCATCATAATCATGACAACTGATTACTAACCAAATCTCGTAGTATTTGTCTTGTGTATATTTATTTTACTCTAACTTTCAAATTCGTAATGACACACGTTTTTATTGTAATCATTTTCGGTCTATCTGTTCTTTTAGATTTCCAAATTTTACATGCTTCTCTTGAAAACGAGCTGTCGCCCGCATTCCAGTGCAAATTTAAACCACCTATTAGGCGATTTTGACAGCGCATAATTAAAAAATAGTAGCCTGTAATATGCCCGTCTATGTCAGCTAACCTTCGATCCGAAATTACACTGCCGTTTCGGAGATATGCTGTGATTACTGACATCCTACTATAACAAAGAAGTATAGTTTGAATCAGAAAAACAAACCTTACATCTAGGTATTGCGATAAAATAACATGTCATCTGTAATCGCTTGTAGAAAACATATTTCTATAAACGATAGATATGATAAAATATTCCTATAAATATTAAAGCTGGTGACGAACTACGTTTATTTGAAATTTATATTTGGTAGAGATGCGTTTAATATTACTTTTGTCTTTATTAGTGGTAGCACTTGCAGCTGAATTGCCATTGGCCACGGAATGTGATGAGACGAAATGTCTACTACCAAGATGTAGATGTTCTTCTACTGACATTCCAGGAGGATTAGCAGCGAAAGATGTTCCTCAGGTATGGATTTTTTCAATAATACGAATCTTTGTCTTGCATGTTAAACTGGCCACTGTCCACCACATTTTTTGGTGATGGTATAGTGTAGTTAAAGTTGGTGATCATTATATTTTATCTGCCCACCGTTGGACATAGGCCTTTCTTAATTATTTCCACAGATTATCCTTCGTCTTCCGTATTCAACGACATCCTGCCGGACCTAATCAATATTTAGTCAATATTTTTTATTGGTTCTACTTAAATTAACTTTGGTTTTGTAGTTACGTTTTTAGTATTCAAGAAAAAGGTAGCGTTCTTCTAAATCCTCTTAATTTTTATTCTTTTTCGATATTTCTATATCCATTCATTGCTATCTTTTATTGCAGCATTGTAATGATTCATAATTATTACGAATTCTTTAATTACGTGTACATAAGTTTTGCATTTAAACTACAAACCTTATCTTTCCATCGAAATCAAAAACAAAATGTACCTTATCTTAACAATTAGCTCTTTAAAAATAATAGATGGTATCTTTTTATCGATAAGAAGTTAACAAGTAAAGGGTTTATCAAGAAAACAAGAAATTAAATTAAAGTTGTTAATTTGAATAGGATGCGATTTAATCTTCATGACTTCAAATGTAGATAGAATAAGCACCTAATAATAAACTAGTACATACATCTGTAGTTCCTCTGATGTTGCGGATATGCATTGGCGTCGTTGACCACCTCTGTGTTCCAGCAGCTCGTTTGCCCCCATATAAAAAAAAGCTAGCACCTATCACCTTATGACCACAATACAAGTAACATCAGGTGAATTCGTAACTCAATTTGATAAACAATAATTATTTTCAGTTCGTATCCGTTACATTTGATGACGCAGTAAACGTTATCAATATTGAAACGTATAGGGAAGTTCTATACGGCCGTAGTAATTCCAATGGTTGTCCAGCTGGCGCAACATTCTACGTCAGCCATGAGTATACCAACTACGTACTCGTTAATGAATTGTACAACCGTGGTTATGAGATATCTCTTCATTCGATGACCCATCAAACTCCTCAAACTTACTGGGCGGAGGCAGACTATGATGTTTTGGTTAAGGAGTTCGCAGACCAAAGGACTTTGATGTCTCATTTTGCATTGATCCCGGAGCAGGAAATCAGAGGTAATTTTATAGTACCACAAGAGTTGCAACTGTTACAGCTATTTTTTAATGTATTGTACCTATGTTTTAATAATCTTAATATGTTTTAGGTGTACGTCTTCCCTTTCTACAAATGAGTGGTAACGCTAGTTTCCAAATGATGGCAGATTCCGGTCTTGTATATGACAACTCCTGGCCAACCGTCAGTCACGTTAATCCAGGACTTTGGCCTTATACCCTTGACTACGCTTCAATACACGACTGTGTTGTGCCGCCGTGCCCAACTGCGTCCATACCAGGACCATGGGTCTTTCCAATGATCAGCTGGTCAGACTTAAATGGATCTCCTTGCTCGATGGCTGACAGCTGTTTCTTTACGTAAGTTTTGAGATGTTACTCAAAACGGATAAGCTATGTCTATACTATTATCATACTTGTTAAATGTGAGGCATCTTCGAAAGGCCTTTTGGATTCCGATTTGTGATATATTTTAGTGACAAAATATTGAATCGGTGTAGAACTTCAGAAAAGTTGTAGACTTCTTTAGATGAGAGACTGGTTATCTGCTGCCAAATCTTGCCATTCTATGAAATGGTTTTTTTTTTATCAACTTTCAGTCCTAAGTAGTTTAAGAGTACAAAGTTCGGGATTTATTAAGATATTGCTATCAATACTTACTTCAGTAAACTGACCACTCAATATCTATTACAGTCCTCCCCTAGATGATGAAAATGCCTGGTACAACTTCATCCTCACCAACTTCGAGAGGCACTACAACGGCAACCGCGCGCCTTTTGGCTTTTACATCCACGAATGGTACCTCGCTGTCAACCCTGCCGTCAAAGCAGCTCTCGTTAGATTTATGAATTACGTCAACAATCTGAATGATGCATTCATGGTAAGATTGAGAGATTTCCGACTATGAAGTCATCATTTCCCCTACCTTATCCTACTCCCGTGAGGTTGGTGCACTGGGGTTTCGTCCCCGAAATAACTCTATCATCCGACATCTCAGTCATCACTCCCTTCTTAATCATGTCACCTTTCATGCAATCCTTTCCATCTCTTTCTAGGTCTACCTCTACCGGTGTACCTCCACACTCATAAATTACATCCTTCTTGTTACATGCGATTATTCCCTCCTATGATTTCCGAATATAGTATTGTGTCGTAACAATTATTAGAAGATAGGATACATTCCAAATAATTACTGGAAGAGAAGGATCTGTAATTTACGACTATTTAAAATCTATCAAGGAATAAAAATATCATTGAATTATAGTTTTGCAAGATAGAATTTGTCTGAATTAATATTTATATCAATTGTCTTTATAAGGTAAACGCCAACCAAATAATTGAATGGGTACAAAATCCAGTACCCGTTTCGGAATACGTCAGACGTCCTTGCAGACGTTTCTCAGCAACTCCTTGCCGGGCGACTAGCTGTGGACCGCTCAGATCCGAACACAATGGGGTAAATCTTACTAATGTAATAGATGCGAAAGTTTACATGGATGTATGAATGTTTGTTAGAGTTTTGAGCCTAAACCGCTAAACGGATTTCGATGAAAAGCATTTTTATTTTCTTTTATAATATAAGGTGGCAAACGAGCAAGTGGCCACCTGAATCCACCGAAATAGAAAGCGACCGCTGCCCATAAACATCCGCAATTGCAGATGCGTTGCCTACCCTTCATTGACGAAGGAGGAAACGCACATAAAGAGGATCTATTTCCTTTTCCTATGCGTCTCCTCCACCGTCAAATCCACTTTTCCTTTCCATCCTTTCCTCTTAAGAAAAGGGTGGAAAGGGAAAGGAATTAGGCCTCCGGCATCACACTCATCAGACGAAACGCGGAATTGCTCCCACTTCACGCCTCTCTTCTGTAGGGTCGTGGTATTTCACCGGGTGAGCCGGTCCATTCGTTCGGCTCTATCACTCTTAATGTAGAGGACATTCTGGAAGAACACAAAGGCTACTTGTAATTTAATTCCACGCGGACGGAGTCACGCATTTCTGTACTATAGTTTTCTTTCTCATGGCTGCTTCATCTGATTATCAAATATTTATTTATTAACATGATATTTTTTCAGTTGGATTACTGGATGCAAGTTTGCAACACCTGCCCTCGAGTCTACCCTTGGCTTGGAAACCCTCTTGGAAGATAAATTTATTGTTATTTAAAAGTGCTGTCAAATAAAATATTTAACCGACTGCACTACAATTGTTGTTTGTACACTAAAACGAATAAAATTATTTTGTCGTATTCAATGTGTTACCTATACTCTATACTCTTGAGAATTAGATGAAATATGCGTTAAAAAACCGAGGACCTCATTTGACTTCTGACACACAAATCCGAGTAGCAATATACAAAAACTAGATGTCTAGGGTCCCTATTAAACGTATCAGAAATCAAAATGAGGTCCTCGGCAAAAGAATACTCAATACCTGCTCTAAATAGAATTCATATTATCACTTCTGCGTTATCCTCATTCATGTACAATGCAGTCATCATCATCATCATCTCCTTATCCTACTCCCGTAGGGTCGGCGCAACAGATTTTGTCCTCCGCATAACTCTCTCTCTCTTTTTCGGGTCTCAAAAACCTTAGATTCGGGACTATTTCTTTCCGCCCGGCCGCCTGCCTGTCGCCAACCCTACTTGGGATTATTTAAATGTACAATTATTACATTTATTTCATGTACAATGCAGTATATCTTACTATTATAAATGCGATTGTTTGGATGGATGTTAGCAGGTATCTTTTAAAGGGTTCATCAGACCTTGATGTGGCATTTATATAGAGTATACTCTTGAAGAACACTTGGACTATTTACTTTTGTTTTTTAATTCCGCGCTAATGAACTGCGGACAAGCTTAGTTATATCTATAGATTTTCCTTTTGGTTTCCAAAGAATATATTCAGAAAGAGACCATAGTAATGTGGGGTTATCCAAATAAAACCCCCCTCGGTGGTCATCTTCAAGTGCGATGGACGTGGCTCTGGAATCGCAGATGGAAGAAGACAGTGGCCCATTGCAGTCAGCTTGCGCGCTTCCGACTAAAGCAAACCCTTTATACTACGAGTATATAGTCTAGTAATGATGTGTCTTGATGTCATTTCTGCAACTTTTAATCTCATTCGATCATTTCTTTTGTCTGAACTGAATAATAAATCTTAATGATCTATGAATCTGGTGATAGTTTGTTTCCTTCCTTTTAAAAATGCTTAGTAAATAATTGGAACGATTTACTATCGAAAATTCGATTAATAGCAATCGATAACTAATCATAGGACATCCGATAATAGACAATGTTGAATAATTGATTTTATTTGTACTATTAAATTGTTATATAGATTGAAAAGATAATAATCTACAGGTGGCCAGTAATTGTTTATTGTTGTCCTCACTTAAGGTTTGTAGAGATAAAAATGGTGCGTAAAAAACTAGTAGGTATATTGTTAATTTTATGCTTCTTTTCAACTTTATTTTGTGACTCGCTTTCGCACACGACTCCATCCGCGTGGAATTAAAATAAAAACAAAAGTGAGTAGCGTATGTGTTCTTCCAGACTATCCTCTACATCTGTGCCAAATTTCATCGAGATCCGTTCAGCCGTTTAGGCTACAAACTAACATCCATCTAAACTTTCGCATTTAAAATATTAGTAAGAAGTATGAAGTAAGATTGCAAAGTACATTTTTAATCAATTAAACGTCGTAAACCACCAGACATTCGTGATAGACGGCAAAGTCTGAATAAGGGGATTTTTAAAAAAAAAAATTAAGTGAAATAGGAATATGTAAATAAGTAAAACGTTACAGATATATTGCACAACTTTGCGAAACCTTAACTACAAAAATCTGTTTCTTTT
>NW_013524979.1:840940-870091 GCF_000836215.1 Papilio polytes | reverse complement strand
CCGGCAAGTGGCCATACACATTGGACTACGCGTCTACACAAGACTGCGTCATTCCTCCTTGCCCGACTGCGTCAGTTCCCGGAGTTTGGGTGCTCCCGATGATAAGTTGGACCGATCTCAATGGATTCCCTTGTTCCATGGTCGATGCTTGTGTATTTGTGTAAGTAGAAAATCTATAAATTCAATTAGCAATAACACGTATTCCTTAATTGAGATCTCGCATATTGCTTACTATATTTAAGATACAAAATTCAATCTTTAATCAAAGGAAATCAAAAAACCATTGTAACTACTCTTCAATTTGTATATTAGTTTAAGAGTACAATGGTTGTTAATAAATCGTGATTATTTGTTTAGTCCTCAAATTTCCTCTTAAATATCTACATGAATATTCTCATCTTCTAGGCCTCCTCATCATGATGAAGATGCGTGGTTTAAGTTCATCCTCACTAACTTCGAGAGGCATTACCTCGGTAACCGAGCTCCTTTCGGCTTCTATGTCCACGAATGGTACATCTCTGCCTACCCCGGCGTCAAGAGAGCGTTGATCCGATTCTTAGATCTAATCAACAGCCTAAACGATACGTTCATGGTAAGCAATTTTTCATTATTGTCGATGTCACGAATCAAAAAGGTCCCTATTTGTGATTTGAACAGAATAAACAAACTGCATATTAAACGAATTCATTCACAAATTAATGATTGTTATATTTTGTAGAGCCTTGTGATTTATAAGGCTTGCTACATAGCTTACGGAGTACAGATAAATCCGGAAGTTTTCTGGAGACTTAATATGACTTGAGCACTTATTGGACAGACACTTCGTTAACACTAATAGTAGCCAAGGAACGCTAGTTGAAATTTAATTTCAACCAATCACAACAAAGCGCTAAACGTTACTGTGTGATTAAATTCATGTTCGATCTGAATATAATATTTTAAAGAAAAAAGAAAACTTGCTATATTGGTGTATCTTTGTATTTCAGGTTAGCGCTGGTGAAGTTATCGACTGGGTTGAGAATCCAGTGCCGGTAAACGAATACGTGAAGAAGGAATGCAAGAGTTTCACGCCTACGAATTGTCGCGCCGCCAGCTGCGGACCTCTCACCTCAACACATACTGAGGTATAATCCAAAAGTATTTTAGCAATGTATTATTTTTTATAAATAAACTAGCGTCTGATAAGAACGCTTCCAGTCAAAACTAACTCACAACTGTTTAATCTCGCTTTGATTCCGATGAGTCTATTTGAAGGTGCAAATTGAGCAACTAAACAGTTTAATTGACTGCAAAACAATCGACAATCACACAACTGTTGTGCGATAGTTTAGTAAAAGAAGTGTGCCCGCGCTTGTAGCATTAGGTAAACTTCTTGAATAATACATTAGTAATTACAAGCTTACAATTAGCTAATAATTTTTGCAGTCATCATTGCATTGGTGTAAAAAGTTTAGCTGATGCCATGACTGTACCATAATATCGTCATCTCTTTTACTCTCTCTAAAAATATAGAGATAGCAATACGTTTTTATTATGTTTTTGTTTTGTTTTAGATGAGTTACTGGATGCAGATTTGCAACACATGCCCGAGAGTCTACCCCTGGCTAGGAAATCCTCTTGGAGAATAATTTATTACTACATTAATTAAATTATAGAAATATATAAAGATTATTTTGTCTTATTTCTTTCTACTACATTTTTTAAATCTTACTAATATTATAAATGCGAAAGTTTAGATGGATGGATGTTTGTTAGAGTTTATAGCCTAAACAGCTGAAAGGATGTCGATGAAATTTGGCATAGACGTAGGGGATAGTCTGGAAAAACACATGGGCTCCACAATTTTGTTTTTTTAGTCCCACGCGGACGGAGTCGCGGACGAAAGTTAGTTACAAATAAATCACGCTTAATAATAAATTAGCGCTTGACCACAATCCCACTTAGAATTAAGTTAACGTATATTATATTATATTAAGTTAAAGTCGAAGTAGGTCATAGTTTCCTTGGGGAAGAGAAGGCGGCAATATGCCGCCGCCCTCGCCTCTTCCTGTCCTTCTCGTCTACAGCGACAGGGCGGTAGATTCAGGGGAATCTGCCGCCTTAGGCCTAGGAATGAATTTCCCCCACTTGAGGGTGCTGCCAGTGGCAGCAGACGCAGGCCGGGGTCGCGGACGTAATCGCAAGCGTGCCCTTAAACCCCGATTTAAGGCGTTGGAGGAACCGAGGGGTTTAGTGGGTATGCTCCCCATTTTGGGGGGAGAGTCCCGCATAACTACTGCGTCTCCCGGAGCGCGGAGTATGCAAAGATACATTCCCCTCGGGTAAAAAAAAGGTCATAGTTTATGTAGTAAATATCGCATTAAGAGCAATAAAACATTTAATTCTTTCTAACACATGTTTATTCATTGTACATAGAATAGTAACTATTTCATATTCAAAGAAGATTACCCTAAAAGTCTTCTTTGACTCTAACGTTATGCAGAAATTACATGACATTATTTTTAAAATTACCAGATTTTTATCGTTCACAATATACAGGATGTCCTAATGTGCTGTACATAAAGTAAAGTATAATGAGGTTTCTATCACACAAGGTATCACCCTATGTGATTTATAATTTTACTTCTCAGAAAACTTAACATTTTCAGAGATATCTACATTAAAGTTGTTCTGGGCACGAAGTCATTAAAAATTGCATAAAATTGACTTTTAAATTAAACCAAAAATATAATTTGATAAATAAATTTGATTTGATTTGATAAATAAGAAAGATTCTTATTTTTGTATGTATTGTAATAACTCAAAAATTACTAGGCCGATTTTAATATAATTCTTTCACCGTTAGAAAGCTAATTTATCTGTGAGTAACCTAGACAATACTTATTATTTTTTAAATTTCACGCGGGCAAAGTAACGAGCAACAGGTAGTATTGACATAAAATGACATCTTCGATAATACACGCAATTTCGGACATCCTGTGTAAGACCAGATTTTTTTATCCCAAAACGTTTGAGTCAAAGTATTGCAATTTCTTATCCACTATTACAAACAATTGAATTCCAATTAATTTGGCAATTGAAAAAATTTAAACATGGCAAGATTTTTGAGGCCTAAAAGATTAATGCACATTAATGGACACTAAGGGTCTTAGCGTAGATTAACTTTCGCACTTAAAGTCATAAAGTATCGAAAACTTCTCTACGAAGACCCGTAGTAACCAATTTATGACTATAAGTACGCAAGATACAAGTCACCGTTAACAGTCTGTGTGTGCAGCATATTAAATAATATTTACAGACTTATTCTATAGATTTGGAAAATTTTAGAGCGGGCACACCTTTGACTAAACTATCGCACCACTGTTTGGTCTGTTCGAATTCTATGCTTATATGGAAGCACATATTACTCAATTTTTGAATTTTGAAACAGTTGAATTGGCTGCGAAACAATCGACAATCGCACAACTGTTGTGCGATAGTTTAGTCAAAGTGTGCGACCGCTCTTATTGACAAACTACAATTTATCATTGGGTAAGATATTGTTATAATATGGGTAAAATCTATCACAATCTAATACAATAAGTTACTAATGTAAGCATTTATGTAATACATATGTACAAAATATATCAAAATACAAAACAATTTTTAAATTAAAGAAGCATTTAGTAACATCATGTACACTTTTGTGTACACCATGTAAAAGTGTACATTACACAAGTACACTTACTTGTAGACCGTGTACAAGTGTACATTACACAAGTACACTTGTATACTTGTAGACCGTTTACAAGTGTACATTACACAAGTACACTTGTATACTTGTACACCGTGTACAAGTGTACATTACACAAGTACACTTGTATACTTGTTTACCATGTACAAGTGTACATTACACAAGTACACTTGTACACCGTGTACAAGTGTACATTACACAAGTACAATTGTATACTTGTTCACCGTGTACAAGTGTACATTACACAAGTACACTTGTATACTTGTTCACCGTGTACAAGTGTACATTACACAAGTACACTTGTATACTTGTTCACCGTGTACAAGTGTACTTGTGAAATGTACACTTGTATACTTGTTCACCGTGTACAAGTATACATTACACAAGTACACTTGTATACTTGTACACCGTGTACAAGTGTAAATTACACAAGTACACTTGTATACTTGTACACCGTGTACAACTATACATTACACATGTACACTTATATACAAGTACACAGAGTACAAGTGTACATTACATACATAGAAAACAATCGAAACAATATCGCTTCTGAGGTAGAATAAAATAAATTCTATTAAGTACAAAACCAAGATAATATTTACAACTGGCAAAAAAGCATTTCTATTGTTCGATATCGTAAAATTCAAAATTTTGAGTGAAATTTTTTAAAAATAAATTTCATCACTTAAATCTAATATTAACAAAACTATTTAATATTTACAGCTTTGTACACGGTAAATTATAATAAGTTAATATAATACTGTAAATAATTTTAAAGCTTAACATCAGAAAAATATTAAAAAGAAATTGGTTCGTATAATTTAAAAATAATCAGTCCATTTGCTGCGATAAGTGCCGATAAGGAGGTAACGATCGCCACTAAATTACTAAAAACATCAAGTATTCCTTTTAATTACAATAAAAACTCCAAAATTAAGTTGTCAAAGATAATAAAGCTGACATTTTTGGGATTTAAACACTTATTAATATGATGGTAATTCATAGAAAACAACCAAAGCAAATAATGGTAAGAATTGTTTACTTCAATAAATATTAGATAGAGGCATGGACTTTTAGAAAATGTCAGAAGATCCATATAATATTGATATCCGAGAGATCTAAGAAGAAACTGACTAACAATTAAAGCCATAAACGTCTAGGAGTTTTTCTAAAGTTCGAATATGACATACTACGTAGCCTCAAATATTTGATCAAATTTACACAACACGCAAGTACATGTACACAAGATTAATAAAAGTTTGGTAGAGAAAATTAAATAAAGCTTCCTAACGCATAAGTCTTGATTTATCGAGATTCAGGTGTACCACGGAACTGGTATACGACTCTAGTGAGACAACATCATCCATCGCGTGTTATGTTCTAGTTGCAGACGTGATGGTCTCGTTTGTAGCGACAAACCTCGCAATGTACTCGACAGCACCACACGAAGCGGCAGCGGCACTTCTCCTCGTGGTCGCGGACTCGCGTCTGGTAGCCGCGGCCGCAGCACAGCAGCCGGCAGCCGTCCAGCCCCGCAGACGTCCTGTTGCACGTGCGCCCGCGCGTGCCCAAGATACCCAGTCTGCGAAAATAGCCTAATGGATTGTGGAACGGACTACCGATCTTAAGGTCGAGGGTTGGAATCCCACTATTCGACTATTGTGAACCATATTCTACCACAAGCCTAGAGCTCAGTTGAAATTGTTAAAGGAATTATTATAAAATTAACAAAAAGTCTACTAATACTTTAACATAAAAAAAAACAATTAGGCCCAACTTTAGTCCCTTTCCTTCCCACCTTTTTTCTTTTATGAAAAGGATAGATAAAATTACACAAACATTTTTCCCCACTTTTTGGGAGGTCTATCAATACACCTTTGCTTGGATTTTGTAATTTCTCATTGCTAGATATAAAGCTACTTGACTCTTTTATTACTCTCACGTTAAGATAACATTAATAGATTCCATTTCAGTAATTGAAAAAGACTAAGTATGTAGAATTAAAACTTCACAGATAATATGCCGTACTTACTCATCGTTAGGTTCGCAGTAATCAGGAGATTCCTCAAGATAGACCAGATCAGTTTTGTTCGGTTTCTTCATATCCGCGTGCAGCGGTCTCAGCTTCCGAACGTTCTTACCGCGCTTTCGCTCTACCACCTTCAATTGAAATTAAATATCATCATAACCTATTTACTATTATGTTCCAATGATTACTTTAATATGTCTAAATTTAGTACTTCTGTCTCTAATATATTCATTTTTTATCATAAATAAACTAGCGCTTGACCACGATTCCACCTAAGGTGACGATGGGGTCGAATCATTATTTCATCTATCATGCAGACTAAATTCATTTCTTACTTTGATGAAAACTTTAGTTTCTTCTACTGCTTCTAAAGGAACATTATTTAAGTGTACAGACGTATTTACAAACCTTCCAGTAATTCGTGTCTACTATGAAAGTTTATAAGGAGATTAACTACCCTTCTAAATCATTAAGCAGCCAAGATTTTTTTATTATAATCATTCTACGATAAGATAGTCAATTGTCTTAGAAGACTCTGGACTGGAAGCAAAGTCGTAAAGATTTCCACTAAATCAATAAGTGCAGTTTCTAGCTCAAATAAAACTCCCTGTATCCACGTACTGTAGAAATAACCTTGACATGTGATGCGCCCTCGTATCGCGTGGCCAGCGCGTCGCCGACAGCGCGCAGCTGCGGCAGCCGCCGCCAACACACGCGCACAGAACACGAGCCTGACATGCCGTGGCACTTGCACACGCGCTGCATGCGGCTACGCACCGCCTGGAATACAACGAATATCGTTTTCAAAAACCATCGATATTTCCATCCAAATTACGAAACTGGATCGACGATAAAATAACAAATGATCTACACGAGTACTGTTGGTCCACCAGATTTTCAGCCTCCATTTAAATTTATCTTCCATCATCCCAGCTCTCACTCTCTTCTTGATCGTGTCACCTTTGACGCAATACATCTCTTTCTAGGTCTACCTTTATCGGTGTACCTCCACTCTTAATTAATGTTATTAAATTTGATAAGAAAAACCAAGCATTGTCGACATGAGAGTGAATTTTCTGTTGACAATCCCCAACGAATTAATAACTAGTAAAGGTTCAACTTTACCCTTCGTCCAGCTTCATTGTTGTGGAGATTCATGAGACCGACGTCGGTATCTTTATCTTCTTTAGCGTCGACGAAGTCGCGGCTGAACATTTCACCGTATCTTATATCCTGAAATGTTAAAACGTCAGTTGAATTTATTTTTACTGATTTATTAATGTATACCGCATGATGGCAAACTAACAAGCGGCCACCTGAATCCAAAAATGACCAAAAATGAAGCCAAAAATGACAAAACAACCGCGGCCTAGAGACATCCGCAAGCGTGATGACTACCTTTAATTGACGGAAAAGAAGACTCATATTAAGGGGATATTTCCCTTTCCTATGCGTTTCGACCTTCAAATCCATTTACCCCTCCCATCATTCCTTATAAGAAAAGGGGGGAAAGGAAAATCGACATAATTAGGTCTCCTGCATTACACTTATGAGATTTGTCTCATAAGTGGGTGGAATATCGCGTTTTGACGCGAGATTGCACCCACTGCACGTCTATCTTCTGTGTGGTCATGGTATTGCACCGGGCGAGCCAACCCATTCGTGCGAAAACGCTAAAGTGTGTTCTACCACTATTAAAATTTTCTTGCATAAGCATAATGTATATGGATGACCACATTTACCGTTTGTCTACGAATATTTGCTTGATTTTTTAATAACTTAGAAAATTAAATATGAAGTTTCTAGCGCACCTCAGAACAGCCTCCCCATTGCCAGTGCCTGGGCGTCCTCTTCCTGACCCTGGCATCGCAAGAACATTCATTCAACTCGCCGCGGCTACAAGCACGGGCCACCGCGTGGGCCAATGCCGCTGATGACAACGCATGTACAAACGCTGATTCACGGGATTCTGGAAAAAGACATTTATTCGTGAGGATTAATTCCGAAATAGAAAGGACTCAACACCTTTGCAGAATCTCAAAGAAACAGAAGGCTAAAAACAACTTGCAAAATCTGCAAAAGGAATATCATAAAAAAGAAAATTACTCGACTCGTATCTCTTTAATAATGGAAGTAGCCAATTGTAGAGCTTAATATTTGACATAGACTTAGATTACTTAAGAAAACCTTTAACTGGTACATAAATATCTTGCAAGTCTATTTAATGCCATTTTATACGTATTTTCAATTTTTATAACGACCAAGAGTTATGACCTTTAAACTAATTCAAAAATCACACTGCTCCCAAATCTATGAATAAAATTAAAAATTACTCGAAATCTATATACCATCAGGATCTTATATCTAAGACAAACGTAGAGTAAGTTCAGCGACCGATGTAAGTACAGTAAACCAATGACATTGACCTCGGCATTTCTTTACAGACTTCACTTCATATCAGTTATAAGAGGTCACGGTACAATGGTTACTTTATTAGTGGCATACGTTAAACAAACTGAGCCGCTCCGTCGACAAGTCCACACGTGATCTTCGTAATCGACATTCGAAAATAAACAAAATACATGAACAGAAGAAGTTCCTTGAAAACGTCTAGAAATGGATCCGGCAATAAGATATTAAACATAATTTAATAAGATGCGGTAAACAATTTATTGAAACTACATACGAAATGCATGGAAGATATCCAAATTGTAGATAAACATTAGTTCGAGGAAATTCACTATATGAAGATCATAATCGCTTTAATCCTGTTATTATCGCCTGTTATAAATATGCACCGATATCAGTTTCATGTTATTTACAACATAAAAAAACACTTAAGATCCAACGCCATTTATTTAAAAAAAAATACAATCATTTTAAAAACCAACAAGCTGATCTGTCTCCTAACAAAATACCCATACTAACAATTTTAAAATGTATTTTTTATCTTATTACTGGTCCTTCGAGTCGGATAAAAGTTTGCTTCCAAGCATTTGATTATGCTAAACTTGATTTAAAATGAATATATGACCATTGTCTAGACAGGAAGTTATCTCTGCAAAAACAGCAGTAAATTAAAAACTTAAGGCTACTGCGTATCATGTGGTTGCAGGTAGAAAATCTAATTATTATTTTACGAGGTACTTTACCTTGTGTGGTCAAGAAGCGAGGAACATATACAAGATATTTTGTTGTCAGACAATCTTCTTCAGTATCTACTTAAAGATTATAAACTTCAATTTAAAGCTTTGATAAACGTTATTTAAATAAAATTTGACACTCTAGCACCGACCAAAGATTTTATTGATGTACTAGCTGTTGCTCGCGACTTGGTCCCCGTGAAATTAAAAAAAAAGTAAAAAAAATATATTACTCAATGATAAATTACCCTTTTAATGGTGAAAGACTTTTCAAAATCGAACTAGTAATTTTAGAATTATTTCAATACATACACAAATACAAAAATACAAATCTTTCTTCTTTGTAATGTTAGTATACATTACAACCAAACATTGTCAACCCTATTTTTGTCTTAAAACGAACTAATATACAACAAAGAAGTATATTTAGTGAAGCCTATTCAGTCTATTACGCCTGCTTCTCATTAAAAAAATATTAATTTTATTCAAATGACGGGTCAATTCAATTCATAGTTCTATGGCATCGTTGCTTGTCGTGCATTCAGGTTGTAACATAAACACGGGTGACGACTGATTCCAGCTTGGAGTAACGCAACATCCACATCAAAGAACATGTGCACAGAACACATAGAAGTGCATTACAATACATTTATTTATTTGTTACTTCTAAATATAAAACAAGTTTGATCCGAAATCTTATACTTGAACTTTTGAGTTACTTTAAGTTCGTGATAAGTTATTGTTACCACAATCATGTTTGAGTTCCCATTATTTAAATACTAATAAGGAAATTGCATTTTATACAGACATATTCAAATGTTTGAATATAGCTATTACAAATTTATTTATTACTACTATTACAAATTAATTTGACATAAATCACAATTAACAAATATAGACAAACAGCCACGCAAAAACCATCATTGGTTTGTCCGCGGGTCCGGTTTAACAATTTTATCTAGAGTGAGGTAGTGTAGTTGTGGAGTGTAGTGTAGTAGTGAAGTGTAGTGTGGTTGTGTAATAACAAAATTTATTTGTTAAAATTCAATTTTATTTTAAGTTTAGATAGTGTAGATTAGATAGAGGAAGACCCTTTTTTTCTACCCGAGGGGCATGCATCTTACGCATACTCCGCGCCCAGCGGGACGCGGTAGTTATGTGGTACTTCCCCCATAATGGGGGACATTCCCACTAAACCCCTCGGTTCTTCCAATGTCTTAAGCCGTGTTACGGGCACGCTTACGCTTACGTCCGCGACCCCGGCCTGACAGAGGAAGACTCACGGAAATATTAATTTTTGAATGAAATGAATAATTAATTCTAATTCATTATAACTAATAATGTCGACTCTCTCAAAAAAAAAAAGATGGAAAAAACCAAGAAAGAGATGGATGGATTGGTGAAAGGTGATATGATCAAAAAGGGAGTGATGACTGAGATGACGTATGACAGATATATTTGGAGGACAAAAATCTATCGTGCCCGCCCTGCGGGAGTAGGATAAGTGGAATGATGATGATGATGATGATGATGTCGACTCTGTCAAAAGTAATTCAAATACAAAAGTACTTACTAAATTTAAGTACTCCTCCAAAGATGTCGGTAGAATTAGCAACGGTGCTACAATTCCATCGGCTGTGGCGAAATTGATGCTGGCATTCTTCTACCGCCTGCCCTGCGCCTGTCTGCAACACCTGGAACCACCAAAGCAATAACCTATACTATTATAATAAAGCGTAAACACACACTTCTTTGTTGCCTAAGATCTCAGCAATTACAGCATATTTTTGAATACATTTTTAATAACATCAAGGAAGCAAGATTGCCTTAGTAAGGTAATTGGTATTTTGACATTTGCAATTGAGAATTTAAGAAATGCTAACAATAATAAATAAAAAATAGTTCAGTCTAAACTTTGCACCCTACTAAGGATCTAGAAGGTATCCTAAATTAAGAGTGACTAGGTCATAGTCAACCAGGCTGTCCCAGTGAGAATTGGACATCACACATGTTTTAGTTGGACCTGTAGATAACGAGTTAACCACTGCGCCAACGGTCAATGATTTTCGTAAAAGAATACTGACAATAAAAAAATGCATATTATCGAAATATAACCTTACTTATAAATTGGAATATTTTTTGTTTTCATTATAATAATTACTCATCTCAAAATATTTTCAAGTTTTAAAACAAGTCAAGGAAATTAGTAAAAAAAAGTTAAGTAAGAAATGACCCGCATACGAACACAATACCCGTCATATTTAGCTGCCACTTATAAAAACATGGTTAAATGCCTTTATTACCATAAAGTAGCAAAAACAAAGGCTTATTATACATCGTAAATAATCTTTATGTTCACATAAGTTATTTTATAAGTAACGATAAATTTTTATAACATAATTTATACGTGCCTACAATACACAAAAGGCCTAAGTTATTACATTTATTACTTGCTTTGATTATTTTCAAATGTAAGAATTTTAATTACACTCAATTATTAAGAAACTCAGTTTAGATTTAATCAGAGAAATCCTGATACTACCTAAGTACTATTTAAGAAAGCATTAAATCAAAATAAACAAGTGTTAATTACCTGTAAAACTCTATCAGAGAGCAGACAGAGCTGTTTTTGACGTTCAACGAGATACTCCAGCCTGTGGCAGCTCTCCTTCTGCAGCGTCGTGAAGGTCTCCAACGAGGAGTTGCCGGCCTGAGCTGGGGCGCGGGGTACCGCCAAATTCCTGACAACAAACATTCAATTGCTTAGTATCAGATTCGTCAACAAAAGTCACTTAGAGAAACGATTTAAGTCCCTTTCTCTTCACCACCCTTTTCTTATAAGAAAAAGATGAGAAGGGGAAATGGGTTTGACGGTGGAGGAGATGCATAGGAAAGGGATATATCCTCTTTATGTGCGTCTCCTCCTCCGTCGGATAAGGGTAGGCAACATATCTGCAATTGCGGATATCTATGGACAGCAGTCGCTTCGCCATTTTGGCGGATTCAGGTGGCCGCTTGCTCATTTGCCACCTTATGTTATAAAAAAAACGATGCGAGACTGGTAATTTAAACAACACTTAGACTTCCGATGACATATTTTAAATAACCGCGATGTATGGTAGAAATTCAGACTTACAATACTCAATTAAATGAAGAAGTAAAACAAATGAAGACATATCGGAGACCCCGCTTGGAGCGGGCGCACGGGCACCTTTGACTAAACTATCACACAACTGTGGAACGATTTGCGATCGTTGATCGTTTCATTGCCAATTCATATTTTTAGTTGTACAACTAAACTTGATACAAATAGTAATTTAAAAAATAAACAATTTATTCCCAATTTTCTTTTAAAAAAATGTAATAAAAACACCTATGTGTTGTTGCATAACAAGTCTGTTAATTTTAATTTACTTTGTTCAAGTCGATTGTACAATTTTAAACATATTTCCAACCAGTCAATTTGTGCAGTAAATTGGAGTTTAAAAGACTTCTTTGTTGTTGCTACCTGATACCCAATTCATCTTTAATTATGAAATTTAAAGAAACGATACGATAACACAATTGCTTACGTTCTAGAACACTTTGGAACAAGGTGTTTTTTTTTTTTATAAACAGATAATTTTGAAATCGACAATACCGAACGAGTAAAAAAGTAGTTAACCAAAGTTATGTCTGTAATATACATAATAAAAGACCCAAGCTTTACCAACGCACTTGCGCCCTACAAGAATAAACAGCGACCAACAGCGCGGTGCCTACGTCATGTAGCTACGATTGTTAGAGCGAAATAAACATTGCTAATTTGCTTGTTTTGCAATATCTCGACTCGAGAACCGGGGAACGGGTTGCGTGCAATAAATAACAATGTTAAACATCATCTAACAAATGAAATGAAGTGCCAACTTAGTATAAGCGCTCTTCAAGCAGCCCAACAATACAAACCGCTAAAGTAATTAAGTTCTGAAGACGTCCGCTCCCCGCGAGCTGCGGCACTCAAATCAAAAACGCCACTCGTCGCAAACAAAACGCGCTATTACCTACCCTCTTTTGTTATTTTTCAAAAACCGCTCTCTATTCAAACCGGCCAATGCGCGCGGGCGAAACAGAGTACGTTGATTGGCCGACGACCTCTGTCGAGTGCAAGTGGAAATAAAAAGTGCTCCGGTAAATGAGGCAGGGTGTCCCTTTCGCACCCGCGCGTTCCGCCTTTCTCGCGTTTCGCTCTGGTTTTCGTTTTAATTGCAAGCACGAGAGGACGTGTAAAGGGTTGCTAGTCCCGGGTGCACGTGCGAGGAGGCTGCGGGGAGCGCATTCAACTTGTTTAAATGGGGGGAAGGGGTCCTTGTTTATGTCATCCATGTTGTCAGATGAGGGTTACAGCATAATTCTTATGGAGCACGTCTGACGAGTGCTTGCCCGAGAATTATGAGAATTCATCATGTGGGTCACTTTGAGCCGCAATCGAGCTACAGAAACAAACAAACGACTCTTTAGTTTTGCGTTTTTNNAAAAAAAAATGTAAAGAGGCCTCTTGTAAAACAAAAGCAAGTCTTAAGATCACTTTTATTTTATCCACATTTTATTTTTCCATTTCTTTTGTTTTTAATAGAAAGTTAGAATACATGCTGAGCATGAAACTTATTACCCTATGTAGTGATTCTTTTTTGTATTTTATGTTTGAGCTATTATTAAACAAAGCAGTATTACTAATTTAAATAGAATAACTTATTTTTATTGTAAAAAAGACACTTAAAAATCTCAGTAGTATATTGAAAAAGTGATTCAAAATTTTTTGTCTGTCATCACTTAAAAGTAAAATGACCGAAAACAACGTAATCTGAAATGTTCCTTCCTCCCTGTATTTAACAATTTACAAAGTATTTCCATGAATGCATAAATTAAAAATAAACTGTAATGTTGTGTGCTAATCGCACAGACTCCGTAACTTTGCACAGCTGCAGGATTTCAAGTTAAAGTAATACTTTTTTCAACTTAATATTGTTGAGTTTCAATATTTAGTAAAGCTAAAATAGTATGGGTCGTTTCTGAGGTGCAAGCACTTGACTTATAATCTACAGGTCCTGGGTTCGAATCCCGACATGTACTAATATAATTTTAGGTTTTCAAATTTAATTTGTACATAATTTTTCAATTCTTACGATGAAAGAAACGACGTCCATATTGACGAAGAAATGCAGATATGTTTGAAGCCAAACCGCAGTGGGCCAGCGTGGTTAACTTAAGAAAACCGAGCCACCCAGTGGATATATAAAGAGCTTATGATGATTATTATTAAAAAAGAATTGAAGACTATACAAACAGGCTGATTGTAATAAATCATGTATATTTTAACAAGCTTATGTTATTAAACTACTAGCTTTTGCCTGCGACCGTAGGCGTGGAATTAAAAATAAACAAAAGCGAGTAGCCTTGTGTATTCCCGGACTATCCTCTACGTCTATGCCAAATTTCATCAAGATCCGTTCAGCCGTTTAGGCTACGAACTCTAACAAATATCCATCCATCTAAACTTTCGCATTTATATTACTAAGATTCTACTTTAGTAATGAAATAGGCGTAACGATATTGGAAAAACCTACTGACTTGCAGTCATTAATCAAAGCGTATTCGTTTTCATTTTTAAAAGCACACGAGCACAGTTAAAAGTTCATTGTAATTTTACCATCGATTTTGCTTTCACTTTTACCGAATATAGTACATTGTATTTTTGTTGATGATTTTTTGTTCAATAACATTACAAGAGGTATTTTAAATACATAGATATTGGAATAGCCAACCAACCAACCAACTCCGTAACCATAACCATAAGGCTAACGATGCTTACATTAACGATTGCATAGTTTAGTACTACAAAGTTACTAGTTAACAAAGTAGAGTAAGGTAAGTGTACCAATAATTGATCATTTAGTGTCATAAAAGCACAATTGTCTTGTTCATTTTCCTTCCAATGCTAGTAGATCTTTTTACATACCTTTATAGGGCAGTAAATTGATCAGTACTTTAAACAACCTATCTACTACTAGGTCTCTTACTTTGTTGATTTCTTTTTTCGCACATAAAATGTTTTCACGGAAAAAATAAAACATCATCCAAACTCAACAAATGTCACGTATTTTAAAAATGCCGTTAAGTTATATATAATAGTGTAAAAGGCATTCACACGCTAACAGACTGTTTAAGGTACGGCAATTACTTAAAAATCTGTCGTGTCAATATTGAAGCGGACGTGTGAAAGGGCCGCTTTCTGCTGACATAATGGAAACAGGTTCCTCAAGATGATTCAATATGAATTGACCATGCATACTGATGTATCATAATTATCAAACGAGAATAGATTGATGATTTTATTTTCTATTGGCATTTGCCCGCGATATATAACCCGAATTAAAAACTTAGTAAAATCTACCTTCCGTCATCTCAGTCCTTTTTTTTTCTAATAAAAGGTGGCAAACGAGCAAGCAGCCAGCAGAATCCACCGATATGGAAAACGACCAATGCCCATAAACATCCACAATTGCAGATGTGTTGCCTACCCTTAATTGACGGAGGAGGAGATTTCCCCTTCCTATGCGTCTTCACCTTTTCTTTCCCATCCTTTCCTCTTAAGAAAAGGGTGGAAAGAAAAAGGGACTGAAACTAGTTCTCCGTCACCACACTCATCAGACGAAACGCGGAATTGCTTCCACTTCACGCCTGTCTTCTGTGTGGTTATGGTATTACATCGAGCGAGCCGGCCCATTCGTGTGAAGATGGTAAAGCGGGCTCTACCACTGTTAAACAGTCTTCTCTTCATTCTTGGTCATGTCACCTTTCACGCAATCCATCCTTTCTAAGTCCACCACCGGTGTCCACAGTCATACTTACAAGTTCTTGTTATTTACTCAAAACATGACCATGCCATGTTTACTAACTCCTAATACCATTGGGACTTCTATCTGTAATTCATCTCCCATACCTTATCCTACTCCCGTAGTGTCGCACCGGGTTTTCGTCCTCCAAATAACTCATCATCTCATCACTCCCTTCTTAATCATGTCACCTTCAGACAATCCACCCATCTCTTTCTAGGTAAAACTCTACCGATATACCCACATTCATAACTATAGTTGGATTAATAAAAAAAATACCTGACAGGATAGAAATCATTGACACAGTTTATGTGAAAAAAGTAGCAGAAAAATCAACTAATTTCAGAAGCGTATTATGTAGCCTCTTTATTAATTAGCTCGTCAACAGCCCACTTGAATACGCGCAGAATATAAATTAGCTACAAACGTGTACTTGAAAAGATTGAAGAGTTTTAACTATACTGGAATGACTTTTTATTTTTTAATTTTTTATGACATTTTTTATGGACAGTTTAATTCCTTTTACGTTAAAGGGAAACCCTTACTCAGGTGCGGACAAATATTTATTTATAGCCAAAACGACTTAACGGATTTCGATGAAATTTGGCATAGATGTAGAGGATAGTCTGAAAGAACACATAGGCTATTCACTTTTATTTTTTTTAAACTATAAAAAACTATTACTACTACAATAAAATCATTTGAAGCGCCCCCGGCCTAGGATTATATATTTTGGTTAGGTTATCTATATTAATATTTTAAAGAGGAACGATTTGTATTTTTGTATGTATTGAAATAACTCAAAAACTACTAGGCCGATTTTAAATTCTTTCACCATTAATAAGCTACATTACCACTTAGTAATATAGCTTATGTTTTTGATTATTATTTTCCTAATTCCACGCGGACTAATTCGCAAGCAACAACTAGTGTTTTATGAAATTACTCACTGTTCCCGTGCGGCTTCATCCGCGTGGAATTATAAAACCATTATTTTATTGTTTACATTTTGTCAAATACCAATTACCTTACTATGGCAATCTTGCTTCTTTGATGTTGGCAGCAGCTTATGGTCTCTTTCTCACATTAGGGTTTTTATCCAAAATTTAGTCCCCAAGATGCATGGCGTGAAAATATGTAGCCTAAAGCGTGCCATAAATGTTGGACTTATTAAAGATAGAACTATTCAAAAACATTCCGTGATTGCTGACATCTTACGTCACAAAGTAGTGTGTATTTACGCTTTATTATATTATTATATAATAGTATAGATTATTAATAACTTAAACGCTCACTAAATTACGACTAAAAAAAGACATAAACGATCAAGATATACAAAACTGTGCGTAAAAGTTTATTTAAAGTTGGATTGTAAAAACTCTTTATGTCATAATCAGTTCTTTTACGGCTGACAAGTGAAACGCTTCTAAGTACATGATATCGTATTAAATAATAAATCCACGCTGAAACCGAGCGCACCTTTGACTAAACTATCGCACAACTGTCTAGTCGCGATTTTCTATGAGCTTATATGGAGGTGCGCACACTACTCGATTTTTTTTGTGCAACTAAACAGTTTGATTGGCTGCGAAAAAATTGACAATCGCACAACATAAACTACAAATTCAATTAAAATTTTGACGTCTGTCTGATTGTAAATCACAATTACGTAGTGTTTCTGATTCGTTTCAGAAGTCTGCCGTTAAGCAATAATTAAAGGTAATTAGCCTGAATACCGTTATCGGAACAGGAAGACGATACGAAAGCGATGATGAAACTCAAAATATCAACAGTGATGCTTGTAAATTAAACTTTATTATAATGGATTAAGAGTGATTTTCAATTAACTGCACGACTTTTCTTACTTTAAGGACAAAATTCAAGTGAATAAAGGCATATTTAAATGTGCAATACTTGGTATTTAAGTACAAAACGGAGTCCTTGAGTAGCAATTGGATACCTAACATTTATGACTTAGAGTCCGTCCCATAACTGGCTGATAGAGGCTCTTATAGCTTAAAAATGACGTCACTGTCAGATAAGGGAATAGAATCCGATATTTCCATCATGCATTTTACACGTTAAATTGTTATCAGACAATTTATAATTTGGTGGGACAGGCCCTAAATTTGCTAACTTTAATTTTTACTTAAAAATGTTTCAAAAATGTGTTAAAACGGGCTAAATTAAATGGTTTAGATTTTAACTCAATCAAACAATACCTTAATTAGTTTACCTATACTAATATTAGAAAAAGGAGTTTCAAGTTTTATTTATTGAATAAAAAGATTTGTATTTTTATAAGTATTTAATTCACTAAAATACTGGGCCGATTTAAAAAATCCATTCACAATTAGAAAGGTAATTTATCTGTTAGGCAATATTTTCACTATTTTTTTTAATTTCACGGACGAAGTCGCGAGCAACTGCTAGTATTTAATAAAAATAACCTGCATTACATTCTTAGAATTCATATAATAATGACAAAAATTATTCATCGCAATTCCCCATGACCCTTCGATGAAGCGTTTACGTATTCGTCATACGATGATTCACCACTTATTTGCCCCGAACAAACGTTCCCTTTAAAGCCTCAATGAAAATGTTTGGCGAGATTTCTTTTTTTAAACACCCAAACAAGGATTGAATGTATTAAAGAGATAATAAACAAGAGTTAGTTAACCGATGACAGTATTATACCGTAATTTTAATTTAATCTTACTAATCTTACTTCTTACTAATATTATAAATGCGAAAGTTTAGATGGATGGATGGATGGATGTTTGTTAGCGTTTGTAGCCTAAACGGCTGAACGGATCTCCATGAAATTTGGCGCAGGTTTAGAGCATAGTCTGGAAAAACACATAGGATACTTGTTATCCCGGGAAAAGTTACGGTTCCCGTGGGATTCATTAATTTAGTTTTTTAATCTTTAATCGATCATTCTGCAATGGTTCAACATATCTTATTGAAATTTGGCACAGATGTAAAACAAAGTCTGGAGTATACATGGGATAAGCTTCATCCCGAGGTGTCCGGTTCCCGAGGAATACGAAGCTTTGTGTTATTTATATTGTTCGTATGTTCTCTAATACCTCGCGGACGAAGTGGCGGGCAATAGCTTGTTACTAATATAAAAAAGTTTGCCGCCTAAAGGACTAACAGTCTTGATAAAATTTAGCATAGATATTGTGAACACATAGGCTATTTACTTTTCTTTTGTTTTTATTCCACGCGAACGGAGTCGTGAGCGAAAATTAGTTTTATGTAATTGTAGATATTGCAATGATTTTTGGTTGTTTAGTGGACTCAATATAGTATGTAGAACCTTAAGTCGCTAAAATATCTAACTGCTGAATATATTTCTACATGAAATAAAAATTGGAGTATTTATGTAATACTGAAAAAAAACTTCTAGCGTCAAATAAATTGTTTTTGTAATGCTGATAACGAAAACCTAATTTTTGTTTGTCTGCAACCGCGGGTCAATTTTGGCGGGAAAAAAACTGATGGACGCGAGAATAATCTTCTTTTCTGTGCTGACATGTTGCGGGAGATTACTAATCATACTAATATTATAAATGTGAAAGTTTAGATAAATGGATGTTTGTTAGAGTTTGTAGCCTAAACTGCTAAACGGATTTCTATGAAATTTGGTATGGATGTAGAGGATATTCTGGAAGAACTCAGGGTACTTACTTTTGATTTTATTTTTAATTCCACGCGGACGGAGTCGCGGGCGAAAACTAGTATAGAATAAATTAAATTATTATCGACGAAAGCATATTTTAAAAGCATAGATACTTTTTCGCGACCAAATACTTGATTTACGTGTTTTTATTACGTGCTTAAATATAAGCTAACGTTGTTCGTAAATAAAAAATGTGCCATCTTTGTGGTGATAAAGTAAAAAGCCAATAAACACTTTATTGTTAAAAGTAAAACGCGAAAGCGTTTTTATGGTTACATAAAAAGGGATATTATAACATGAGTTTATTGTCGCTACTAGCCGCAAGATGGCGTTACAGCAACGTTAGACGACAATTTTACGATAAGTTCGTAGTCAAGTGTTTTGGCTTCGTTTGTTTTTACACTAGCTTTTGCCAGCAACTTCTTTTATCCAGAATTTAAAAAGAAAAGTACTTCAAGGTACATATATACAAAAGTATTATGTTCTATATATATATATGTCAATTTTCATATAAATCTCTTAAGTTATTATGAAGATACTGTCATTACAAATATCCAACCATCTAAACGTTCGCAATTATAACATCTCTAGCTTCCGACTGCGACTCCATCCGCGTGGAATTTCTATAATATCCTCTACATCTATGCCAAATAACAACGAGATCCGTTTACCAGTTTAGTCTACAAACTCTAACATCTATCCATCCATCCATCTAAACTTTCGCATTTACACAATTAGTAAGATTAGTAAATTAGTAAGATTAGTAATATTAGTAAGATTAGTAAGATTAGTAAGATTAGTAAGATTAATAAGTTTAGTAAGATTAGTAAGATTAGTAAGATTAGTAAGATTCGTAAAATTACTAAGATTAGTAAGATTAGTAAAATTAGTAAGATTAGTAAGATAGCAAACAAAATAATGAACTAAGTTTTTTTGCAAAACTTTCCAATAACTAATTTCCCAGAACATTACCAACAAATTTAATTTTAACATACGCTGTGATTATTGATAATTACAACAGTAATAAAGTGATATTAACCATAACTTAAGTTTACTACTTGATTACTTACTTGATTAACTCAAGCATGGGAAGCGCGGTGTAAAGCCGGTTGCACATTATTGCGTTATACTTTGCAATATTAAATTGCATCGTTAAAATTAAGCCCTTTTAAACATAAATAGTAACGAACATACATCTTTCCACACTTTTTTTACGTTACTAGCTGTTCTCGTGCGTCATTAAAAAAAAATATTTTATTGTTTACATCCCTTAGCGGATTAGTCCAGTGTCGAGTGTTTGAAGGAAAACATCGTAATGCAAACTGCACATATCGGCGAAGAAATTCAAAGATATGTGTGAAGTCAACCAACCCGCACTTGGTCAGCGTGGTTGACAATGGCTTAGTCACCCTAACTTAGAGTAGGCTTCGAGCCCCGAGGTGGGGACGTATAGTGAGCTGGTGATGATGATGATGATATAGCCTATAGCCTGACGAATATGGCTTTTTATTAAACAAATGATTAATCAAAAAACATGGTATTGCTGACATCTTGCATAACAAAGAAGTACACACGTAAACACACGTTTAAGCTTTATTATAATAGTAAAGATAACAGATATAAATAAGGTAAGAAAATAGACATATTTAAAACCTACACAAGATCTATGAAAAATAATTCTAAAACAATAAGAATTGTCTTCATTGTAAAAGTTGATAGCATATTTTGCAATACGCAAATGTACATATTACGTGTCGAAACATAGTAACTTAAGTTAAGTTAATAAATCACTTTAGTGTCGGTGACTGAAGGTGTAATTTTACTGCTCCCCCTAAATTGATATTTATGGTTGTTCGTATGCGAAAATTACAAGTTTCTTTCAATGCAAGTTATTGACAACAAAAGTTTATGCTTTAAAATGACTATAGATGTTTGTAAGTATAATTGACTGTACTTACATTTATCAAGAAAATGGAATCGTATTTTGGAATTCTATCCTTTTTGATAAGCAGCTTTAAGTTGTTTATTAAAAACCAGCTGTTGCTCGTGACTTCGCCCACGTGAAATTGAAAAGTAAAGCTTGTAAGTCGCTGATAACATAGCTTTTTAACGGTGAAAGAATTTTTAAAATCGACCGAGTAGCTTTTGAGTTATTTCAATACATACAACAATACAAAAACACAAAAATACAGAAATACAAATCTCTCTTCTTTATAATATTAATATAAATAGTTCCTGTATACTCATCCGTCAGATTATAACAAGTCCATTTTATTTTTGGTATAAAAATATTAGTAGATTTTTGTTAATTTACTAATATTTCCTTTAACCATTCCAACTAACCTCTAGGCTTGTGCTAGGATATGGTTCACGACAATAGTCGAATGGCGGGATTCAAACCCTCGACCGCAAGATCGGTAGTCGGCGCTTTTACATTCCGTAAAATTTTCAATCTTACTAATTTTATAAATGCGAACGTTTAGATGCATGGATGGATGTTCGTAGCCAAAACAGCTGAACGGATCTCTATGAAATTTGGCATAGATGTAGAGTACAATCTAGAAGAACACATAGGCTACTCGCTTTGTTTTTATGTTAATTCCACGCAGACGGCGTCGCAGGCGAAAGCTAGTTAAAAATAAAGGCTCTTGGTATGGCAGAAACGTACGGCAACTTTGATTATCTTGTAATTTTTGTATCTTTCTCGCAGAACGTTCTTTTCAAATTTATTCACCTAAGTTTGATAGCGCGAAAATATATTGCCTAAAGCACGTCGTAAATGTATTGGTTTTTAAAATAGGATTATTCAAAAACATTGCACACATTCTACATAACAAATTAAATATAGAAAAGTAATTAAACCAAAGTTATAAAAGCCTCAAGTTTATATTTAAAAAAAAAATTTACCTTTTTTAAACCAAAATTTTATCGTGTTTGTCGCACTATTCAAACAATACGGAGAACATTCCCACTGTCAAAATTTTGATGGATCGTTTCCATACGAAAAGATCGTATTTCATAATTTGTTCGCTCCATTCAAATCGGTACCGATTGTATTTCTCGATTAAATAGTTCGAATTCTTAAATAAATACTCGACATTTTACTCTTTTGAAATGTGTGTTCTTTAAAAGTTTCGGTACTATTTTTTACTTCTTTAATTAATGAATTGCATTTGTTTCATTTTTATACATTTCAAAAAATGTCGTTTTAAAATTTAATTATTTAAAATATGCCCGTGACTTCGTCTTTGCAAAAAAAAACTTAATAAATAGGCTTCTTACAGACCATGCACTACTACAAACTACTGTAACTAGCGCCCTCTATTGCATGTGGATTTTAGATTTTCTGACAATCAACGCGCGCTAAATATCTTTGTTCAACGTAAGTAACGTCAAGTCAACGTAAGTCATGATGCAAATGAATTCTGTCATTGATTGTATCAGATTGGAAAGACATCTGTTTTTGTCATACAAATTCCCATCTAACGTGGGTTTTTAAGTTTCAAAACTTATAAGAAACATATGTCTTGTCTTGGCATATTAATTATTATTTACCACGTTTACTGCGAGAAATAAAATCATAGTTCTTTTTCTGATGCGACGGCGGGCCAAAATGCGCCCCTTATGATATTTCCGCCAGTGCGTGGCAGGTCTTTTTAGACCTGCTATAAATTTGAGAAAACATAATGTATAAATCTTATGTAATGCAATGTACGCTTGAGATAATCGTTTCGCACTAGCGAGAGGGTCATAGTTCTCTTCGTCCGCACCAGCTTAAGTACCGCGTCAGGCCGATATAGGCCTGTTAAGCAGTGAGCGTGTTAAAGTGGAGGTCAAAATATTTTTAATACGTAAGTGGTGATTAAGTTAATGTACTTAGATACCAGATTGTCCGTTATTAATCTTTTTAAATTGCTAACCGTGCTAAAAAGAATAAAAACGCCTTCATTTCATCATCGGATTTGCTTTCTGCTTGACGTTAGGTCGCGTGAAATGGATATCTTATAAAATAATCTTTTATGGAATAAAATATATTAAACACGATAATTCCGTTTACGACTCAGCGTCCGTAAGCTGCTTAACGCATCGCGAATGCTCGGTAAATATCTTAAAAATTATAAGATAAATTTTACTTAAAAACCATTTTATATGCCATAATGTTCAACCATTTTGTATGGACTAAAAATAGACTCAAGGATTCTGCCTTCGCCTTTTGCCTACATTGTAAAATAGCATTATAGCAAGCTACCTTATCGCGAATGCAAAAACAAACGTAGTACATATAAAAAATCTAAAATCAATCAATTGTTACATAGCGGGATTCGAACCCGGGACCTGTAGAGTCAATTGCTGAAACCCCTGGGCCACCATTACTCGTACAAGTGTTTAATTTCGCTGTGATTAATTGTTTTATGGTGTCTTATATATTGTGTTGTAGACGAAATACGAGCAAGGCCTATAATTAGCCTATGTTTCGACAAAAGGCCCTGTAGTCTTGGAATCGTAAAATGTAGCTCCACTATCACGGGGGCGTTGGTTTCCAATTTATTTTTTCCCCGTCGTTGCAGGGCCGGTGCAGTAAACTTGAAATCGTAAAGTTACGATGTCTGGCCCTGGCCCCCACGGGACCCCTACTATTTGTTTCATTTGTGGATGTTTCTCGAATAATACCAATGTGAAATTCGGTTAAAAATTTACTTGAGACTTGACTTGACAGAATTTTTTTCGCGTATATGTTGTATGGATGTTGTATAGATTTTGGCAAATGCAATATGTTTATAGATATGTTTTCTATTTTCACATATAGACCGCTAGATAAAATGAAAAAATAAAGTTATATTTTGTCAGATTAGTTCCAAATGAACCCTTGAAATAGGATTTACCGAAATATTAAGACAAAATGCGTAAACATTATTTTTTTCGTATGTATTTAAATACAACAGAGTATATTATTTAGAAACGTGTTCCAATAGTATCTTACCGATTTATAAATTGATACATGACTTAAATTCAATAAAAGTTACGATGTTACACTTAACTTTAAACTTGTTGGTTACTTAACTAACCGCGTAATACAGATTTGTCATAAAAAAAAATAATTAATTAACGTTGACCGACAGTAATCTATACTATTATAATAAAGCGTAAACTCACACTTCTTTGTTGCCTAAGATGATAGCAACTACAGCAAATTTTCGAATAATCTTTTTTTTTAAATAAAAGGCCCTGCACCTACGTCACGCTTTAGGCTATATATTTCCACGCCATTAAACTTAGGGGGTAAATATTTCGGATAAAACCCCTAATGTGGGAAAGAGACCATAAGTTGCTGCCAACATCAAGGAAGCAAAATTGCCATGCTTTGTCATCATGTCATGTCATTTTGACATTTGCAATTGAATTTGACAAATGTAATCAATACAATGATTTTCATAATTTAATGCGAATGAAGTCGCACGGGAACAGCTAGTCATTAAGTAAAATAAATGTTCAAGGTTGAATATAAATTCGTATAGAGAACATGGTAGGGGTCTGTCCTACAATTTAGTAAGGATAATAAAGGTTCATTTTTCACTAGTTCAAATTGGACACGGTGGCGGTAGGTTTATTTTTTTGCTGCATTTCTATGTCTGAATGAGGGGCGCACAAATTACACCTTGGGAAATATAAAAGATATCAAACCCTCTCTGATGAGATGTTATAAAATCTTGAAGCGGAAATACAGTTTTTTTTTTCTTTTAAAATAACAGCCCAGATATTATGTTTTTAGTTTTCTGTGACCTCTAAAGGGCTTTTTGTACTAATTTGAAAGTATCTGTTGCTTGCGACTTTGCCCACGTAAAATTAAAAAAAAATACAAATAACTAGCTTTTGCCCGCGACTCCGTCCGCGGTAATTCCCTTAAAAAAATCAAAAACAAGTATGTGTTCTTCCAAAATATCCTCTACGTCTATGCCAAATTCATACGAGATACGTTTGGAAATTTACACTACAAACTATAAAAAAACATCCATCCATCTAAAATTTCGCATTTATAATATTAGTATGATATAGTCTATGTTACTGATAACGTGGCTTTTTAATGGTGAACGTTTTTGAGTTTTACCTCAAAAATACAAATCTTTCTTCTTTATAATATTAGAATAGACATTATAAATTCGAATATTCAGATGGATTAGGTCACATGTATTACTAAAACGGTCAAACGGATCTCGAAAAAATTCAACACAGTATTAGAACATAGGCGCAGATGAGGACGACTGCACAACTTAGTGTAATAAACTTTATTTTTTTCAAAGTCTGAATTTTTACCACATGACAATCAAAATATAGATGAACACAATACTTTGACCAACGCTCCCCCATTTCTTATAACAACTGTAAAACAGAATTGATCGTAAAACAACCCCAAGACATAACTTTACCCCAAACATTGGATTCGTCTTAATATGCTTTGCCCATCAATGCTTTATTAGTTAGGGTGGCTGGTATTGCGAAATATATACATAAAACAACGTCATACCTATACAGTCTTGATTATTTAAGAAACAAAACACAAAATCATACAAATATTATAAGTTTAGATGGATGGATGGATGGATGTTTGTTAGAGATTGTAGCGTAAACTGCGTAGATGTTTGAAAGAACACTTAGGCTACTTACTTATGTTTTTTTTAATCCACGCGGACAGAGTCGCGGGTGGAAGCTAATATTTTTTATAAACATCTTTGTCATATCTTCCGAGAACACGTCGAATTGTTCTAAATTGCTTCACATTCTAACCTTCAAACGTATACATTTTTAGTATTTTTATTTAGTATAATTACATTTAATTAAACTCGGTTCCAAGTATCAGCGATAGCAGAGAACTTATACCAGCCGGATACCGTTAAGAAGTAATCGATATCCCTTTTTTGTATGTTAAAGTTATATTTGCGCAAAGCATCGGCTATAATTAAAGAAGTATCTTTTTTTCCAATACTAAATGTCACAAAGTGACATGTTATTTTTATTAGGAATCAACACCGATAAAGATAAAAGAAGTAAATGTTTCCCATTACTTCTGTTAAAACAGCAGGTGAACACTATTTTTTATTTGTTAACTAGTTATCGCTCGCGACTCGGTCTGCGTGGAATTAAAAAAACGAAAGTGAGTAGCGTCTGTGTTCTTCCAGACTATCCTTTACTATACCAAATTAATTTTACAGTGGTAGTACCCGCTTTAACATCTTGGCACGAATGGGCCGGCACGCCAGGTGTAATACCACGACCACACAGAAGACAGGCGTGAAATGGAAGGAATTCCGTGTTTCGTCTGATGAGTGTGGTGCCGGAGGCTTAATTTAAGTTCCTTTCTCTTTACCATTATAAGGAGAGGATGGGAACGGGAAGTGGATTTGACGGTAGAGGAGAGGCAGAGGAAGGGGAAATATCCTCTTTATATGCGTCTCCTCCTCCGTCGGATAAGGGTAGGCAACGCATCTGCAATTGCGGATGTCTATGGGCAACGGACGCTTCGCCATTTTGGCGGATTCAGGTGGCTGCTTACTCGTTTGGCACCTTATGTTATAAAAAAAATATTTCGAAATCCATTCGAGTGCAAACGAAGGGATAGTATTGAAAAGAAACTAGAAAGAATCATCTTGTTTTCGTACAGACAATTTTTGCAAGTTGCGTTGTATTGAATTTCGTTTCGACGTAATTCAAAATGTTTAAAAGATTGTAGCTTTTAAGGTAATACACTAGTTTCCCCGACTGTACATATGTTAATTCCATGATAACAAATCTTACTAATATTATAAATGCGAAAGTTTAGATGGATGGATGTTTGTTAGAGTTTGTAGCCTGAACGGCTAATGGATCTCGATGAAATTTGGTATAGATGTAGAGCATAGTCTGGAAGAATTATATATAGGCTTACTATTGTTTTTTTTTAATACCACGCATTTGGTACCTAATGAGTATATTAGTGAAAGTTTAAGAGTAGCCCCAGTGGTTGAGGAAATAAGGAGTAAAAGGTTAGCGTGGTATGGGCATATTATGAGAAGGGATGAATCGCATGTAACAAGAAGGATGTTAGTTATGAATGTGGAGGTACACCGGTAGAGGTAGACCTAGAAAGAGATGGGTGGATTGCGTAAAAGGTGACATGATCAAAAAGGGAGTGATGACTGAGATGACGTATGATAAAGTTATGTGGAGGACTAAAACCCGGTGCGCCGATCCTACGGGAGTAGGATAAGGCAGGGGAGATGATGACCACGCGGATGGTGTCGCGGGCGAAAGCTAATATTCTAAATGTATTTCCTTGAAATTCGCAATATCGCAAGGTAATATAAAATATGAAAAGCTATAAGTAATCCCGTCATCTTAATGGGTGGGCCATTTAAAGGGGACCCGTTAAAAGGTCTGTCTGTCCATCCGATCGCCTTCCGACCGGTTGCCGGTAAGCTTACCGTAGCCACGCTTTTAACTTTATACATACTTTTAACTATATTCTACATTATTAAATCACTAAATTTCTCGAGAGTATTCTCTTGTTTTGCGTTTTGTTCGCTTCGCATCAAAAAAAATTTTCTAGGTTTATTTTGTCGAAAAAATTATACAAACACCTTTTTACATACATTTTAAAGACGTCAAAGATAACAACATATGTATACTAGATATTGCTCGCGACTTCGTCCATGTCAAATTAAAAAAGTAGTAAAAAAATATAGCCTATGTCACTCAACGATAATATAGCTTTTTATTGGTGACAGAATTTTTCATAACAACGATGTGTTTTTGAGTTACATCCTCTTTACAAAGGCCGCGTACGCGTAAATCTCTTTTTGTGTAGGCAAAATGAATAAAATCCCTAAATTCGATAATGTCCAGTGTTACAACTGAATTAAAAAAAAAGTATACTGAACAATGAAAAAATTCGTGACAATTTGATTTTAATGTGTTGGTAACATATTTTTTTTGCCACAAAAAACTCGAATTAAGGTTTAAGATAATAAGTTATTTGTCAATTTTCCTAAAATTTAATACTAATGCCTATTTAATTAACTAGACATATCGCACAATGACATATTCTTCGTTTGATCTACTACATCTCTCTTCTAGAGATGTTAAATAACGTTAATATTACTCGAAGATTTTTACGACACAAAAAGGTGCAAATGGACGAGGTAAGGGTCGGTCCACACTGGCTGCCACACATGATTCAATTAACATGCAGTATAACATATTCATGTCACTATAAAGATCTGGGAAATGCTTTGTCGGAAATCTATGCGTTAACATCTATACTAATATTATAAAGAGGAAAACTTTTTTGTTTGTAATTAGGCTCAAAAACTATTGGGCCGATTTAAAAAAAATCTTTCATCGTTTGAAAGGTAATTTATCCGTGAGTAACATAGGGCTACATTTTTTTCATATTCATTTTTGCTATTTTTAAATTTCACAGACGGAGTCGCGGGCAAAAGTCAGTGTACAATATGAGCATTTATTGATGTCTTTATAATACTTACTTTACTATAATCTTACTAATTATAATAAAGTATAGTAAAGGTCGAACCCTCGACCTCAAGACCGGTAGTCCTTTTTTTTTGTGACTGATTTGTCACTGTTTGCCTTGAAGAGGCATTTACAGATTCACCGGGCTTGAGGTGGCCCAGCGCGGATGGCGCTTA
>NW_013524979.1:803657-840888 GCF_000836215.1 Papilio polytes | reverse complement strand
GTGACTTAGCTTAGATCGCTTCGGTGGTCGCTCCATGGAGTGACTTAGATCGGTAGTCCGTGCCACCATTAGGGTATTGGCGTTTTACATATCAAGAAACCTGCATACTCGCAAAGAATGCTTACACATATCACAGACAGATATAAATGCCGTGTGGTTTACTAAGGTAAAGTAACCTAATTCCTAACTTAGGAAGAACTCTGAGATCCTCAGTGATGGCGTGTTAAAAGTAATCATGATGTGTTTTATTTTAACATGGTTTCTAGTAGTTTATCCCTAACTAGCTGTTCCCATGCGACTTCATCCGCATAAGATTATAAAAAAATAATTTTTATACACATTTGTCAAGTTATCAATTGCAAATGTCAAAATGACATGACATGATGACAACCTTGCTTCCTTGATGTTGGCAGCAACTTATGGTCTCTTTCCTACATTAAGGTTTTTATCCAAAATATTTACCGCCTAAGTTTAATGGCGTTAAAATATTTAGCCTAAAGCGTGACGTAACTATAGGGCTTTTTATTAAAGAAATAATTATTGAAAAATATGCTGTAATTGCTGACATCTTAGGTAACAAAGAAGTGTGTGTTTACGCTTTATTATAATAGTATAGATTTAACTAACGTCATAAGATATTAGAAAACAGCTGTATTAAAATAAAAACGTATTGAAGTTAAATTTCCATCTAAGTTAATACTAGTAAATCTTGATTAAAATTGCACCCCATAACCTTTTCCAGCAAGACATTTAATAACAGCTTTCGACGTGAAATAACCTTTAGGTTAATTCAAAAGTTTAAACTCTAATCATATCTGACATAGTAATAATTCTAACCTATACTTACAAACTGGGATTTACTAATAAAAAATCATCAAACCTTTTCTTTGTACTGTCTTGTAAAAAGTACCTAATACATTGTGAAAAAAAATTATATTCGAATAACGTAATCGAAATACAATAATATATAATACTAGATGTTCGCGTGCGGCTTCATCCGCATGAAATTATAAATTTATTGTTTGCATTTGTCAAATTCTCAATTGCAAATGTCAATATACCAATTACCTTACTAAGGCAATCTTGCTTCCTTGATGTTGGCAGCAACTTATGGTCTCTTTCCCACATTGGGGTTTTTATCCAAAATATTTACCCCCTAATTTTAATAGCGTGAAAATATATAGCCTAAAGCGTGACGTCTGTGTAGGGCTTTATATTTAAAAAAAGAGTTTTTCAAAAACATGTTGTAATTGCTGAGGCATCAAAGAAGTGTGTGTTTACGCTTTATTACAATAGTATAGGATTATAATATGTAATGAAAAATTAAACTGCCACATTGTAAATGCAAAAGTAATATTATTTATTTGTTAAATATATGACCGACGAAATTTACCCGACGTTCTTACGGTGAAGGAAACATCGTGATGCAACCTGCACATATGAGCGAAAAAATTCAAAGATATGTGTGAAGTCAACCAACCCGCAGTGGGCTAGCGTGGTTGACTATGGTTACCCCTTATTAGGGTAGGCTCCGAGCCCCTCGGTGGGGACGTATAGTGAGCTGGTGATGATGATGATGATGAAATATATGACGTAATATCTTACCTTTCAATTGTTATTATTAAATTACTAAATTAGCAAACAATTTAACAAACGTTTGCAATTTCCATTTAACACTTAAAAATATTATTAACACAATCATAAAAGTCTTTTATAAAATATTTTGTAAATAAAAATAACTGGAGTCAGTTATGACGATTGTATTTTAACGCCTGGTCTTACCTATTGTGTGTCGTTTAGCGAGAACACGTAAAGCCGTGCTTACATTCATAAGCGACAGCGGGTACAATTTGTTTTAAATATTTCACACGTATCATCTTTTAGGTTCTCTTTGACATAATAGATAAATGTCAGTATAGTCAAAAACATTCAAATAATTAGATTTCTCGTCCTGTTTTCATCCCATAAATCTAATTCATTTTATCTATTACTTGACTTTTGCCGTTACGTCGTTTTCGTGGAATTATAAAAAAAACACTCAGCTTGTATTCTTTCAGACAATGCTCTATTCTTTGCCGAATTACGTCGAGATCCGTTGAACAATTTTAACACTATATATAAACATATCTATATTTAAATACATCAATCACTATGAAGTATGTTCAAATAACTCACTTATAGAACGGACAACCGAAATTTTTCCCCACAATAACAATATAAACCTTGTAAACAAGTTTTCCAGTATATTTTTAGGTGAAACATTTGGTAGTACCCATTACCGACATTGTTATTGTACAGTTTGAGATAAAACCTACAATTGCCTGACATTTGAACTAAAAAAAACGTCACTAAATTATATACATATACACAACAGATAAGAAAACATAATGATAGTTTTTTCTAGATTACTCATTCCTGTGATTTCGTTTGTACTTAGTGTTTTTGGAACACCATGAATATGTGTATAGGTCCTTCTCATAAAAAACTTAATGTTTAGTAAAGGTGTTTGAGTAACGTACTTTCATATTTACTAGGATTACATTTTTATTTAATTAATATCTTGCTTTAAAATGCAATAATAGATGGCGCTAATTTATGTCCAATTTCAGTCAATCAAATGTTTTTATTTTCTACTATACAACGTATTTTAAAAACATATTTTTAATAGAAATCATATAAAAATCATAAAAATATCCGATCACCTGTTTTATCATCTCGCTGTCCTTATCTCACTCTCGTAAGTTCGACGTCCTTTAACCTCTTTAATATATTTTAAAATACTTTTTTTATTTCTTATACTTTACACAGATAATGCAAGATTTATTAGTTGGAGACTCCTATATAATCATTGGGATTGTCGGATTGCAGGAATATCCAGAATTAATTAAGATAAAATTTAGTATTTATACTACAGCATTTTACGTCAACATTCAGATATAATTCCAACTCCAAAGTTAACGAACATAAAATTTAATTGCGAAAAATGTATCTACACGCGTTTCTATTACTGTGCGGGATATATCTTAGTTCTGCTGCCACCATTACTCAAGAAGGGTAAGATAGCAATTTTAAGTTTTCTCTTCCACACTTCTTAAGACTGTACTCTTTCTACCATCCCATTCCATCCTTTTTCGTTCATGTCACCTTTCATTGATTTCTTTCATATTTTCTAAGTCGTACCAAAAACTTCTAATTATTTGTAAAATGTTTCTTGCGGACGATATTGTAAGCAAGAATGTATCATTACTTGCCTCTTCATAATTATGGTAATCGATACCATGCCAAGAGCCAGTCCCATCAAATTGTAAATTGTCTGATAGCAATCGAACGTGTAAAATGTGCGATGCAAATATCGAAATTTGTTTTCTTATCTGACAGTGACGTCATTTTAAGCTATCTGAGCCTCTATCAGCCAGTGGTGGGTCAGGCCCTTAACCTTATTTTATATTTTTTTATCCTTTCAGGTCAAATGTATCGGAGACATTTTTCAAAGGTAAGTAATTATTTAGTAATCTATGTAATCACTTATTTAATTATTTTGTTACTATGTAATAATAAAAGGGCAAAATGATAGATGTAAGGTAAATGCATGATTACTGATTTTGTTATTGTTTTTTCAACACCAATTAACTGCGCAGCGAATATCTGTGTAAGAAAATACCACGTATTCGCGCAATCAAAAAATTGACAACAAAATGAACCATTCGATTCTTGTCGTCTTTTGGTGGCTTCAGTTTTGGAGCGCTGATGTATGTATCAGTATTTACAATTTAGCAGAAAATGCATTAAATAAAAAGCAAGACTGTTTCAAACTAAAGCTTTGAAGTTGAAGAAAAATCAAGAATTAAAAGTACACAGCAATAAATATATGAAAATGATTTTTATTGTTTTTAGAGTCGGGGGTGCGATGCCTCGTGATGCCGTCTCTACCGCTAAATTCCCGCAGAAAATGTAATAAAGAGTAAGTTGTGGATTGTAGTATTCCGGAATAAATCTTATACAACAAAGTATACACAAACATTCTTACTTGTCTTCTAAACTTACTCGTAATCAGTGTATGTATGGACTAGTTTCGTATCTGTCGTGTCCTTGAAGACGAATGTGAATTAAATTTCAGCAGTTTTTTGTACTATACGAGAGTTCAGCTGTTATTTAAAACAATACTTTTAGAACTTTTCCGCTATAAGCCCAGAGTAGACAAAGAATAGATTTGGTGCAATACTCCAAACTTACTTTCTCTTTTTATACATTATCTATACGCTACGCTACAACTACTGGATTTTCTCTAAGGTTCTATATCCAATAGTTAATGTAATAAAAAACATTGAACAAAGAGTAGAAGTTCTGCTACTGTTCTATCTCGATACTAGAAGTATTGATGTTTTTAGCCCCTCTGTGATATAATCTATGTTACTTCTAGGTCTTGTACGGTTACTTGCATGGATGGATACAAATTCCCTGATGGTCGTACAGTGGCAGCCACGCAATGCGTGGCAGGCGAGTGGCAACAGACTATACCAAACTGTATACCAGATTGCAATCTTCCCTGTCTTAATGGTGGCGTTTGCGGGTCGCCTAATACTTGCTTTTGCCCCACAGCGTACAAAGGACCTCAATGTCAATACTGTAAGTCGTCTCTACATATTGTTTCGATTTTTTAAGGAGTTACCAATTTTTGTGTGAATATTTTAAGTGATAATTTCGGTGATAATACCGATTTATTCGAACTTGGGTCCTTTTAAGTTGTTTGTCCATTGAGACAAAAATGATATCATAATCACGGCTACTAAGAGACGGGTTGACACCGGATAACCGACGTTCAATTGTTTATTTATCTCACGAAAGGTTAAATTAATTTTATTATTTCAAATCATAGTTTTTTTCTATCACTAAGGTGCTATATGCATCAGTTTTGTCATTGCATACTTCAAAATTAATATTTTCATATTCCAGCAAACTGTGATCATGCTTGTCTGAACGGTGGTACTTGCGTGGCGAAGAATTTCTGTCAATGTCTCAACAACTTCCACGGGAATTATTGCGAATTCAAAAATCAGTGCTACAGGACGCCTAATCTACCATTGAACGCTCGGAGGTTATGCAGTACACTGTGAGTAATTATTACTTGTGACAAATAAGTGATAATTGGTTTAAGAAAAACTCGATTGACCCATGAAACTCGCGGTAAAAATTGGTCACTTGACCTTTTAGTATTTCCTAAAGTGGTTAACGTCTTTTAGGCACTGGTGAGCTGGAGGGGAGGTGATTGTACCCTTAATATTATACAAATCTATTATCTTTGCTCTCTTTAGAAGAAGAGTCTTGTTTAGACTAGAAGTTTTATTAAATACCATACGAGAATGATATTTGGCTTTCGACCGCGACTCCGTCCGCGCGGAATTAAAAAAAAAACAACATTGAGTAGCCTATGTGTTCTTCCAGACTATCCTCTACATCTGAACCAAATTTCATCGAAATCCGTTCAGCCGTTAAGATTACAAACTCTAACAAACATCCATCCATGTAAACATTCGCATTTATAATATTAGTATGATTGCTTTAAACCATAACTCGATTCTCGTTGAAAAAAAAAACAGGTATCCAATGTATTTTTCCAGGCTATAATAATTATTTATGCCAAATTTTATCGAGATTAGTTCAGCAGTTAGGCTACAAACTCTAAAAACCATCCATCCATGCTGCTATTCTCATCAAAGATTGAGTTATTTTAGTTAGGATGCTACAAAATAACTGATTTTAAAATGTCTTTATCTACTTCCAGGTCCTGCGTCGTGACGTGTAACGAAGGTTACAAGTTCCCCGATGGCTCCACAAACACGGCAGCTTACTGTGTGGATAGCGAGTGGGAACCTGCCTCCTTGCCAGACTGCATGTAGAATTAATTATTTTTGATACATTTATTATATACTCATTGTTGCCCGTGATTTCGTCATCGTGGAATTTAAAAAAAAACAATTATGTAGCCTATGTTACTCACGGATAAATTATCTTTCTAACGGTGAAAGAATTTGTAAAATCGGCTCAGTAGTTTTTGAGTTATATCAATCCCTGTAAAAATACATATATTTCCACTTTATATTATTAGTATAGATTTTTTACATTTGGATTATCTTCTTTAACTCGGCAATGTTAACAAAGTTAAGTTATATTGTATTTATTTTGTAATTCTTTTAGCGAGAAATACCAAATTAAACAGGTTTAGAAAAAAATTGTAGTTTTTCTATTCTTCAAATTAATAAAACTGAATTTAAAAAGTTGCATTTGTAGTATTTGAAGAACAATTATGAAAGTTACAAACCAAATAAACATATCACTCAACAAACTCACTTATTTTCAGTTATTTAATCATATTGAGAATTACAGTAAAAAATATTCGTGATTTTTTTAAAAACGCTTCCGCCTTTTCTTATACACACACCCTTATCATTGGACCATATTGACCTCAACAAGTACGTTTCGAAATCGTATTGCGGGCCCTTACTTCACGATGTCATGTTAACTTCACTCGTTAATTAATTTGTTTGCCATACAATACTCTTTTTGACCTGCCCGTTAAAAATCTGAGAGTACTGTACAGATGAGAGCAGGACGTCGTAAGTGAAAGGTGGAAACTTCGGCAGACCTGCGCACAGGTTTAGTCTAACAATCTTATGGGTGTTTTATCACATTATCAAACGCCTACTAGTTTTCAGAGTTACCAGTATACGCAAAAAATTCCCAACTTCTGACATTCTCCCAAGTTGAAAACAAGGCAAATTTATGTTGCCTGTTTGTTGTACTATACTCGATCTTAATTGGAAAGCAAATTAATTATTTTACTATGAATTTATTTAGTCTGTACATTCCATTTTAAATTTGTAGCAACAGAAATTATAAAATGCTTTAAAATGAATCATGGTGTAAGTTCTGAGTAAATGTAAAATGGTTATCTAATATCAATTTTCAAGTAAAAATAAAAGATAAAACCTTAGTCAGCATAAAAACTTCCTGACTGCTAAATATTCCTTTAAAGTGCGACTTAACCTGATTGGTCGTTACAGCTAAATCAATTGTAAAACAAAAAATAATGACTCGATACCAAACGCTCGCAACTTACTTCGAGTCAAAACTTAGAAGATATAGCCTATGTTACTATAAATTGTCTTTCTAATGCTAAAATAATTTTTAAAATCGGCCTCCTCTTTATAATATTAAGATTTTCATACATCTTTATTTCTTATTTTTGTTGATAGTATATTTTACATGATTTGTTTTAAAAAATAAAATAAAACGTATTATAAAAAAATAAAACACCACCGGCTGCGGAATCCAATGACTCAAACAACAAGTGGTCAGGGCTGCAGAGAAAGGAACCTCCTTACTATGCGTGCGGTTTCTAAAATTTTGAATCGGGCCCTTAATTGCCTGTTAAGATTTATTTTTCGAACTGATCTAAACAGTGTAATCCATGACGTGAAAATGTCATTGTTTCTTTTTCAAATAATTTGATACATGATGGTGATGACAAATTTTGAATACGAAATCAAAACTGTACGAATTAAAAAACTAAGTATCAAAACGTATTAATCCATACAAGGTGGTCATCAAATCGGACCGACACAACGCGGACAAAAAGCGATACGAAACGCACCGACAAAGTGGCACATCATTGTCACACGTCACCACTATTGCCGACTTATAATGGTTTTGTGAACCTTTGAGATATTTATGGCTTATGGCATTGAAGTAATTTGCTTTCTTTGTCACATTAAAACGTCCCGTTCCGCAACTTAATTACGTTTCGAAGTAGTGGACGCGATTTTATTTATGGTTCATTAAATTACACAAAAATTGATATCATCAAAAATGTTAACAATGACTTCTGAAGAAATTAAAGGTACATTTTTACTGTTTATTTAATCGTATATAGCATCTTTTTTGAAGTGTCCAAGTGGGTATTTGCCTAGACAATTCCAACGCCTAACTAACGTGGAAACTTGCGTGGTTGACATAATTCCGAGGAATGACTCAGACCTGTCTTCACGCAATTTACTTCTATTAAAAATCTTTTTTTTTTGTGTATATGAGAAGAGGGAAAACGAGCGGCGGGAACACAGAGGTGGTCAACGACGCCCATGGACATCCGCAACACCAGAGGAACTACAGATGCGTTGCCGGCCTTTGAGGTTATTGTAGGCTCGCTTCCCTAAATCTAAACGACTCGAAACATTGTACAATGTACACGAATTTTAATACGTATTTAAATTTATAATGTAAACATTAAGGAAACTCGCAAGAGAATGCAGTAAAACGCACGAAAGGTTAGAAGAAAGCATATTTTATGGGACGATAAACTTTCAGGCCGCGTTTAGAAATTATGTGCGCATACGCTTTAGTTTGAAAGATTTGCCGGTAAATGTCAAAGTGTTTGCAATGAAAAGATCTTAGAAATTCAGTGCGAAATAAACGATTGAAAAGACTGGGTATTAAGGACAAAAAAAAACATTTAAAGGGAAAGTAAAAAATATACCTGCCTCAGGATGAAACTATTTCATAAAACCGTATAACAAAATCATGGAAATTGGCACTCTTGGGTACTGTTCAGTGCAAAATACAACCTCTTTGACTGACAAAAAGGTGCATACTGGCCACCGAGCTGCTTATTTGGTGATTAAAAAGTTGCAGTAAAAAAAAGAAAGAGATTCGTATAACAGGCGAGATGTGATCGATATAGTTTTCAGTTATTAATTGTAAACAAGCTTTCTCCCGCAACTCCGTTCGCGTGGAATTAAAAAAATGAGCAGCCTATATGTTCTTCCAGACTATCCTCTACATCTGTACCAAATTTCATCGAAATCCATTCAGCTGTTTAGGCTACAAACTCTAACAAACATCCATCCATCTAAACTTTCGCATTTATAATATACGTGAGACGCAAGAATTAAGATGTGTTGAAATAAAAGATGTTTTGTTTGAATAGAAGAGTTTTTGTTTTTTTTTGGCTGCCACATTGTCGGTAACAAGTTAAAACAGGTACAAATTGACATTATTACATTGTATCTGTTATGTTATTTAAAAAGTATAGTTTTTACACAATTAAATTAAATTGCACTTTATTCTACAAATTGAATAAAACTTCAATGTATTCGTTTAACAGAATTGAAATTTTTATTCTTACAAAGTATAGGTTAGGAATTGAAATAACCCATAAATACTAAGTATTCATTTCAAACTGTTGTAAACCCCGGTATGAACCAGGATAATAGAGTCACGGACTAGGCAAGACCCGTTTTGCACTCAATACTACATAAATACATACAGACTCAAAATGTACAAACAAATCTACCAAGAAGTGTAAGTGTAGTGTATTGTTCTTTGCTATTTGTTATAAGAAATAGCACGTATCATAGGTCATCTTCAACTAACCCTTGTCCCTATAGAACTTCGGCACAGTATGTGCTGCTCTTCCATACATTTCTATCAGAAATCACTCCCTTTGTAAGCATATCCTCTTTCACACAATCCATCCACACTTCAGTTCTTCGGTCTTCCTCTACCTTTGTAGCCACATTCAGTCTTAACAGTTTCTGGTTTATTTCCTCATCCTCTCGTCGCATAACATATCCATAACACACTAAACTTTTAATTCTCAATTTCTCGACCACTGACGCTACTTTCAAACTTCCTCTAATATACGCATTGCGCGCATAACAGGTCCTGTCATTTAAAAGTCAAAGCACTCCTAGTATTAGAGATTCGCAGAACTCAGCATCCCTGACACCTGGCTATGGGGTCACAGCCCCCGTAATATCTGCGACGAGGTCGTAGCACGATGATGGTAATGCACAATTTCACGGCCCACCCTTAAGCTTTGGCCCAATGCATAAGCAACAAGATGTTTAATTTTATTCAACCCACGAAAAAAATCACACCATAGTTAAATAAATAAAACCAATAAAAAGCAAACCGAAAATATGATTAAACTCTCTAAATTTTAATGTTGTATTTTAACATCTTAAATTGGTATAGAAACTAACTGCAGATTTGGCATTCAGTCTTTTTTTTTTCATTTTTTCTAATATGCCTAAAAACTTTTTGTAACAATAATTCTTGCTTAAGTCAATCGCAATATTTGCACAGGCCGTGGCAATAAAATAACACGCGAAGCTTATAACTTAGACCACACAACAACGTATGCACAGTCACGACCCACCCGCTACCTCTAGCTAGAGTGTGTTTTAAATAGCCCCAACGAAACTATGTTGTGTCGGGTTCCGATATGGACTGCGTTTTATCAACATACAAAAATAATCTTTCATTAAATACAAAAATAAAATTATGGTATTCCAAAAAAGCCGATGTAAGCAATGACGTTGTAGAAACACTTTTTTGCTACAGGCGTGTGTGGCCAAGTTAATGATTTTTAAAAAACAATCCCAACCTCAGTTCGAAATCAGATGGGATTTTTCTGGCTAAAATGCAAATGAAAATAAGAAAAAAATAATTTACATCTGTCATAAACAGGGTAAAATTATCAACGTAATATATTTAGGTATATGTGACTAGCTGTTCGCGTGCGGATTCATCCGCGCGTAACTATGAACACTTTATTTTATGGTTTACATTTGTCAAATTATCAATGGCAAATGTCAAAATGACATAACATGACATGACATACCTTAGCAATCTTTCTTGATGTTGGCAGCAACTTATGGTCTCTTTCCCACATTAGGGTTTTTATCCAAAATATTTACCCACTAAATTTAATGGCGTGAAAATATATAGCCTAAAGCATGACGTAAGTGTAGGGATTTTTATTAATTTTTTTTTTTAAATATACTGTAATTGCTGACATCTTAGGCAACAAAGTGTGTGTTTACCCTTTATTATAATAGTATAGATACTTCTTGTATATAAATCTGCATTAAAGAAATAACAACATTCATAGCAAATGATAATCTATAAAATTAATTGAAAATAAGCGTCAATTGTTACACTCTCATACTTCTCAGGGATTTAAGATAAACTTTTCAGGTAAGAAGTACAATTGCCATTATGCCATATAAAATAAGAGTTAATATCGCTTGAAGTACTTGAGTGTTGCTTTATTGCTAACAAATATAACCTCATTGAAGCGAAAGCTTGCAGTCAATGTGCACCTTGCGTTAGTGTTGTCGAGTGACGTATGAATGCAGCGGTTCTCAAATTCTGGGTTGTAGAGTAGATACTTACATTATTCTAATTATTAAATAACTAGCTTTGGTCCTTGACTCTGTGATAATGAAATTTAAGAAATAAAGTAGTCTATGTGTTTTTCCTTTATGGTATGTCTATGCCAAATTTCACCGAGATCTGTTCAACAGTTTCAAACTCTAACAAACATCCATCCAAACTTTCGCATTTACATTACTAAGAAATAAGATTATATTGTTGGGTTTCGATTCACAGTTTTGAGAAGCCCTGAATCAGTCGATTGTTTTGTCTGGCCTCGCGACTTACGACATATTTGTAGGCTTGACTTAAGATTTTATTGATGCGTCTCGAAATTCAAATCTATTTACTGATAATGCATTTGTTAAATAAATACTAGATTTGCTAAATCTCCTTCAGAATATCGGTCAATTATCGAGACCTTCGTTTACATTTAATGTATTTCGAGTTCTAATATATCCTTGTAATCAAAAGGTGTAGACGGAGCGGATCTGCGTTTTCAATATTACTTTACGAATTCTTGCGAATCTAAATATTAAAAAATAACAGTAACGTAGTTAATTAGATAATATGTTGATTTATAAGTTTGAAAATTAAAAAATCCAAAAACTATTTCTACTTTACAATTATCTTACTAATATTAGAAATGCGAAAGTTTAGATGTTTATTAGAGTTTGTAGCCTAAACGGCTAAACGAATGTAGATGAAATTTGGCACAGATGTAGAGCGTAGTCTGGAAGAACACATAGGCCACTCACGTCTGGTTTTTTAATTCCAATCGGACGAAATCCCGGGCGAAAGCTAACACATAACCTTTTCGTAACTAATAATCTAATCTTCATAAAGAAGAAACCTAACCCCATAATTTACTTTCACTCAACGCCATTCTATCTGTTTACTTATTAGTCCTTCAAATGATAAAATACACAATACATTGAAATGTCAAGCATAGATTGAATCGAAAGATAGTTAAAAATATATGGACATCGAGGTCTTTTTAAATTGGCTCATTTGAAAACGTCGACACCTTTTACAAATACATCAAACGAAGGTTCTTGATGTGTTGGGACAATACGTCAAGTCCAATACCATCCCAACAATAGATTGAAGAATAATGTACTTTATTTAAAGGAAATTAAGATTCATTATTGATTGCTTTCCTTAAAACTTGAGTGCCAAGATAAACAGCCGTTTAAAAGGCGACAAAATCTAATCCACTTAAAAAGGAATGTCTATCACTTTAATCATTCGATAATTTTTTAACGGTAAGCGACCGAAAGATCAATAGTTTTCATTATCTTAAAGAATGAAACTTGAGGACATGATATTAATTGATTTTATTTTTAAAACACACTAAAGAACTTTGATCTTTAATTTATTTACTAGCTTAAGCCCGCGACTACGTCTTCGTGGTATTAAAAAAATTAAAAGTAAATAGCCTATCAGTTCTTCCAGACTACGCTCTACATCTGTGTCAAATTTCATCCACATTCGTTTAGCCGTTTAGGCTACAAACTCTAACAAACATCCATCTATGCTTTCGCAATTATAATATTAGTAGGAAGTAGGATTTATTTTCAAGGAAGACCAACGGCTATTTATTACAAAATAGGTATATTGGTAATTAAATTACACAACCAATAATAGGTCTTCACCAATAGAAATAATCCACAGAAATGTTAATGCACATTATTACTTGAAATGCATTTATAAATTACGATAACAAGAATAACCTAAAAAAAATTGCAAGTCGATAATAGTCGGTTAAAAACAAACATATGTCCATCACAACAGATAGGTCAAAAAACTGCATATCCAGTCTATTTACTGTTCTAGTTATGAATTATGTAACTAACCGTTGACTTTGAAGAGACAGGATCTAACAAACGCGCGTCCGCGTGATCTAAACTTGGTTACTTACGTATACGATATTCTTTTTTATTTATTTTCTTCACACAAGAGAAAAAAATACACATTCATAAAAACATTTCAGCATGATATACATCATAACATCAAATTTTAAATTTGATCACGTTAAAAGTAGCCAATTGTATTTGGAGACGGTGGCACTTTGCCTAGTCCGTTACTATATAGTCAAAGTAATTACCACACGTGTTTAATCGTTAAAGGCATTGTTTTGTCCGTCCGTTTCGCTCGTGCCCTTTAGTCATTACTATAGTAATTATCATACTCGTTAAAGACGAGTACGTATGGAATTTCTATTAGTACAAATTACACGCATCGTAATGACTTGTCAGCTTAATGATGCATTGAGAAGTATAATTAAAATTCTGAGTACGGTCACTAGACCAGGTGTCGATATTCTCTTACAGCCTTACAAATAAACGCGGTATAAAATTAATAATAAATTGAGTACAAGCAAAATTTGTACTAACATTTGCTTGTAATCAGTTTATTCCGTTTAACTTTATACCACGTTTATTTGTAAGGCTGTTAGGATCTATCTCCATTGTCGTTACACTCTTTGTTAAGACAGTCCCTTTTTATAAAAAAAAAAACACAAACAAAGAATACGTTCACCCAATCAAATATTTTAAAAGTTTGTACTCTTGGCTTATTACAAAATAAGATATATAAATATATAACAAACTACTCGACCGATTTAAAAAATTCTTACACCATTAAAAAGCTACCTGTTAGTTACAGATACTTTTTGATTGTTATGAATTAGTTCAAAAGCTACTGATCGATTTTAAAAATTCTTTTACTGTTAAAAACATTATTTATCTGTGAATAACATAGGCTACATTTTTTCGTTCCTTTATTTTTATTTATGAATGTGCGGACAGAGTCGCGGGCAAAAGCTAGTATAAAATAAAGAGATTAAAAATCAATGCACGCTACATTTACATTCAATAAGTTAGCGCTTTAAATAAGCCGTCGAATCGAAGACGCAATTCATCAGACGTTCAGTCGGCGAGTGGTCAGCTATAATTCAAGCGCTTTACGCTGCCAGAGTTGACCCGGAGTGTTTTCTCGTAAATCAGTCTGAATCGAACATCGATCACAATATTTAAAATCACCACCCGTTTATGGTAAGTGAATTAAATTGTTATAAAAGGTTACAGATTTTGTAATCCCTGTAAATATAATCAAAATGCTTAACTTGCTAAGAAAGGATGCTTGAAATGAAGTTCATTCTAGAAAGATCGATTTAGAAAACAAAAATCTGTTGCGCCGATCTCAAATAGAAATAGTTCATTTTAGAAAGATCGATTTGGGAACCAAAAATCTGTTGCGCCCATCTCAAATAGATATAGTTCATTCTAGAAAGATCGATTTGGAAAACAAAATTCTGTTGCGCCGATCTCAAATAGAAATTGGAACTCCAAGATGATGATGATGAAAGTACCTTAAAATTTACCAGAAGCTACTAAAATATTTAAGTTAACTACGAAAATATTTAATACCATGTCTAGTATGCCTTATCTAGTTTAAAATTCATGGATCATGTTACCAACAACACGTAAAAGCGTTTCTAAAAAATACATAAATGTCAAAATCACTACGTTACAAAATCTGTTAAAGATCTTTGTTTTAAGCGATTGGCTGAAATTGGAGACCCAATTATTGTGTCGGCCATGTTGGTGTTCCAAATTTGAAATCCACGTTTCATTTTGTGTCGAGAAAAGATGTAGCACATGACCTAGTTAGATCAAAAAAAGGCAAGTCTTTTAGGTCTGATGTACACGAACTGCTAGGGACTAATGCTCGCTATAAACAGACCGTAGTTATGCGCCATTAATAATTGCCGATCAACCCAAGTTCCTATTCTTTTTTGCCCGACTGATAAAGGGTGTATATAAATTCTTGAAAACACACAAAAAAGAACATATCATCATCATCATCTTCATCACCAGTTCACTATATGTCCCCACCGAGGGGCTCGGAGCCTACCCTAATGAAGGGTGACTAGTTTATAGTCAACCACGCTGGCCAAGTGCGGGTTGGTTGACTTCACACATATCTTTGAATTTCTTCGCCGATATGTGCAGGTTGCATCACGATGTTTTCCTTCACCGTAAGAATGTCGGGTAAATTATGTACATATGAAAATTCATCATCTCTTCCTTATCCTACTCCCGTAGTGGCGCGACAGGTTTTTATCCTCTACATAACTCTATCTTCATCTCCGTCACTTCCTTCTTGACCATATCACCTTTCACGCAATCTATCTATTTAAAAAAGAACATATTTTCATACATATTTTTCACAATAGATATATTGTGAAAAATATATCTATTGTCTGTATGCATCCTAAATCATACATTCCACTTTTTTTTCTGTTATAGCTAGACATTTCTAACAATATCCTATACTTCGTGCGCAAGGAATTTCTGTACAATACTTACTCATCAGGTACCATTGAGTTTTATCTCCGTGCCGACGATTCCTAGAAGTGAATATTACCTACTTACGAAGTAACAAGGCCCTCTAAATAATCCCTCAATACAATCGTTCTTCGCACAACACAAATGTTTTGTTCCACCTATTCGTTAGTTTTAGACCGTGAAATGTCCAACTTCATGACGTTTACCTCGAGTATTTCTGCTTGTTTTATGCATTTAAAAATATTTTATTATCACACTAGCTGTTCCCGTGCGGCTTCATCCGCATGAAATTATGAAAATTTTATTTTACTGTTTACATTTGTCATTATCAATAGCAAATGTCAAAATGACATGACATGACAAATCATAGCAATCTTGCTTCCTTGATGTTGGCAGCAACTTATGGTCTCTTTCCCAAATTAGGGTTTTATCCAAAATATTTACCCCCTATGTTTAATGGCGTGAAAATAATAGCCTAAAGCGTGACGTTAGTGTAGGGCTTTTTACTAAACAAAGAATTATTCGAAAATATGCTGTAATTGCTGACATCTTAGGCAACAAAGAAGTGTGTGTTTACGCTTTATTATAATAGTATAGATTATATGAACAATGATATTCAAAAAATCGGTTATAGAGCGGACATTCAAAAAAGTACTATCACTAATATAAAGGCGAAAGTTTGGATGGATGGATGAATATTTGATATTACATATCTCCAAATATCTCGCTGGAAACTGTCATAGATGTTGAACATATAATGGAGAAACACGTAGATTACTTACTATTTTCTTAACTCCATGCGAATGGAGTCACGGTTGACACCTAGTATTGTCTCGTGTGTTTGTGTTGAAGTACATTTAATACAACTAAACTAAATAGTTCAATGACCGATGTCATTCAAAACGCCGTGGCTATTAAACAGTATTCAGCACTGACAATGAGACAGTCTATAACGACTTTCACACACATGCAACATTATACGTCCAGTTACGACTGAGTTTACGATATGTTAGCTCATTGATAAAATCATGCGCAGGCAATAAATTTTTAACTATCCTGGGTGTCGATTTTAGAGTCGGTTACCCTTTTCTCTGATTAGATACAAACAGCATATGACCTATACTGTTCTACTGAAGGCTTAGAATTCACAGTAAGGGGGACAGACAACCACGTTGGCTCAGTACAGATTAGTTTATATTTAAACAACTAGCTGGTCCCGTGCCGCTTCATCCGCATGAAATTGTATTTTTTTTTTATTGTTTACATTTGTCAAATTATCAACAGCAAATGTCAAAATGACATGACATACCTTAACAGTCTTGCTTCCTTGGTGTTGGCAGCAACTTATGGTGTCTTCCCCACATTTTTATTCAAAATATTTACCCCTAAGTTTAATAGCGTGAAAATATATAGGCTAAAGCGTGACGTAAGTGTAGGGCTTTTTATTAAAAATAGAATTATTCAAAAATATGCTATAATTGCTGACCTCTTAGGCAACAAAGAAGTGTGTGTTTACACTTTATTATAGTAGTATAGATTAATATAATTGTAACTAGCGATATTTATTCAAACAATCCACAATAGACTCGACAGGAATGCGCGCGAATCTTCAATAGTTCTGAAGACATTGACAGCTGTCAGCTAGGGACGTGACGTTTATACCGATAATCTAGTGTTGCGCCAATTCTACAGCACGGTACTAATTTTCTTCTTAAAATTAAACAGATCATTGAAAATCTTCGCATATATCTGCAAACTGCATATTAAAAGCCTTACTTATCTTATGTCATGAGTAAAAATATAGAAAAGAATGTAATTTGAGTATGGTACAAATGATAACTGTAATCAATTTCATAAGAAACTGGCACTAGCAAGGATTGAAAGAAGTGTAAAATAAATAAAAAAAACAGAAATTAAAGAGGAAGTTAAATTCAAAACAAACTATAAAATACATTTCGATCCAAAGAAAAACCTGTCGGAGGACATAGATAGGTCAGAGTCCTTCTTTGCTTCCAGGTTTTTTTGCTCCTCAAAGCACTCGAATCTTACTAATATTATAAAGGCTAAAGTTTAGATGGATGGATGGATGGACGGATAGATGGATGGATGGATGGAAGATTGTTAGCGTTTGTAGCCTAAACGGCTGAACGGATCTCTATGAAATTTGTCACAGGTTTAGAGCATAGTCTGGAAGAACACATAGGCTACTTTTTATCCCGGGAATAGTTACGGTTCCCGTGGGGTTCATTAATTTAGTTTATTAATGTTTACTCGATCATTCTGCAACGGTTCAACATATCTTATTGAAATTTGGCACAGATGTAAAACAAAGTCTGGAGGAAAAGATGCGTAACTTTTTGTAATTTATATAGTTTGCATGTTTTCTAATACTACGCGAACGAAGTCGCGGGCAACAGCTCGTTAATAATAAAAAACACCTTACTGTCATTAGTCATTTATTTTCATCACAACATTAATTATTATGTACATTTAAAAAACAGTTTCGAAATACGGAAATAAAGGCATGAAGACAAAAAAAATCTCTAGACATTTTAACATAGCCACACCGAACAATAATTGCGATCTCCACAAGATCGCCCACCTGTCATTTTAATAAAAAAGAGCGAGATAGCTGATCTACATTAAAATAAACGTGTCATATCATGAGAAAATCTTGCATCTCCCTCGCACAGAGGCGGGGCAACGTAAGCATTTAATCATCGCACTCTGTTTATTATAATTATGGGGTACGTGTACGGCCGCCATAATTTTACTCCTTAATCCCGGATTCACAAGTAACCTTTTTTATTATAAATTTGTACTAAAATATATCTAATCCATTTTTAATTGCGGGTAAAGTATTATAAAAAGAATGGTATATTACTAACATAAAATTATAAAAAAACTCAGTATTTTTTATGCGAAAATTTCCTTTTTCGTAACATTGTGGTGTGTTTTCTTAAGGACTTTTAAGTGTTTAGATCCACTTTTAAAGAAATCTGCCCTAAGCATATATAAACACAGTCAAAAGTTAATTTTTTTATTTATATAACACTGAAATATTTTTTAAACTGATGAATTTAAAATCAAAAAGTCTCACAAAGTTTTTATTTCATGGTCACTTGAATTAATGGTTACCATAAGATTGGCAGGTAATCAAGGTCTTGTAAGGTCGATTATTTTCTGATATCGAACAATGATGTTACAATTACTAAGTAATTTTCAATTGCGATTTCCGAGACTACGAGGTAATATAAGAACATAATATACAGGATGCTTTCAACCGTTTATTACAGGAGTAAGATAAGCTTCGTTAAAAGGGTGTATTTTTATCATCCTTACTAATACTAAGAGGAAAGATTTGTATTTTTGTATTTTTTGTATGTATTGAAATACCTCAAAAACTACTGTGCCGAATTCAAAAATTCTTACACCGTTAGAAAGGTAATTTATCTGCAAGTAACATAGGCTACTTTTTTATTATTTTTTTAAGTTCACGCGTGCGAAGTCGCGAGAAACAGCTAGTATTTAATACACTGTAGGTACTTTAGTTAATTACAATGTTAAGATTTTACATTGGAGTGATGTTACACATTTTCATTTCTCAATAACAAAATGAAGTAACCATAAATTTTTATATCTATACTGATATAAAGAAGTAAGATTTGTATTTTTATATGTATTGGATTCACGTAAAAACTACTGATCCGATTTTAAAAATTCTTTCACCATTAGAAAGGTAATTAATCTGTAACAGACTATTTGTATTTTTAAATTTCGAAGTCGCAAACATCAGTTAGTGTTTAAAAAATGTCGTAAAAAAGTTTGTATTGTTTTGATTCTATTAAATCCGTACTAAAAGACTAATTTGGTAATAAAATTAGTGTTAAGGTATTATTTTCTTTGTTGAATTTTTAGGTCATTTTGTATTTAAGGGGAGTGTTTAATTATACATTGACAATGGATGTTTTAAATAGCTCCGCTTTAGACGGAATGCGTTCGTATGTGTTTCCCGCCAAACATCGATTGAGATTAACCGACATTTTAAACATGGAACAATGTTTAAATTACAGCTGTTAACTTCGGATACACCGACTTGCACTTATTGTAAAGATAGCTTTGAGATCTTTTTAGTTAATTTACTTGAGTGCCTTTTATGTGCACCTGGTAGGTAAGAACAAGGTTTTTATTAATTTACGAATATCTTTTACTATCGAAATTAAGTATAGTATAATAACTTTTTTACCATTTTGAATCTTTACAATATGTGTAGTTAAGTCACGAAAATGTATGAAATATTTACGAGTGAATTACGAAACTTAAATGTGACGTAAACTGTATGACAAAATTATAAAGACGTCTTAGGATTACGATTTTATAATATCATCCAAGAACAGTGAATTATCTTACTTTTTACTACTATTATAAATGCGAAAGTTTAGATGGATGGATGTTTGTTAGATTTTGTAGCCTAAACTGCTGAACGGATCTCAAGGAAATTTGGCATACATGTAGAGGATAGTCTGTAAGTACACATAGGCTACTTGGTTTTGTTTTTTCAATACCAAGCAGACGGAGTCGCGGGCGAATGCTAGTAATATTATAAATGCGAAAGTTTAGATGGATAGATGGATGTTTGTTAGAGTTTGTAGCCTAAACGGCTGAACGGTTCTCAATGATGGCATACACGTGGAGGATAGTCTGGAAGAACACATAGGCTACTCACTCTTTTTTTTTAATTCCTTGCAGACAGAGTCGCGGCCGAAAGTTAGTTATTCAATAATTGTTTATACATTTGCCTTGATTGGCAAAGTATTTAATTTTAACCTTATCCTGCACCGAGTTGATACGTCGCTTACTTGAAATCATAATTGAAATTCAATTCAAATGATTCATGTTTGTATAAGATTTGTTAAAATGATAAGTATTAATTAAACGTTGCGTTTAAATTTATTGTTTATCCAAACGCCTTGATTAATTTCTTTATATCACACGAAGTAATTAATAAATGTGATAAACAGTTCTTCAATTCGTATCTTCATCTTTTATACATACATACATATAATAAAATTGGAGTGTCTGTTTGTAATATCAAAAGAAAAATTCCAGATTACGGGAAGATGATGTATTTGCGTTGCTGATAACGAAAATCGCATTTAATTTTTTTTTGTCTGTCTGTCTGTCCGCGAGCCGCGTTTGTTCCGGGAAATCACCGAAACTACTGGGCTAATCGCGACCGGACTTTCACTGAAGGGTAGCTGACAGACGGGCCTATTATCGGCTACTTTTTTATCTTAATAATGCGTGGACGAAGTCGCGGGCAACAACAGTACTTAAAATAATTGTATCGATGAATGTTTCTTACAACGTCTAAAACAGTCTAACTGACGTGAAAGGAATGTGGCATAGATGTGCTGATATAGCCTGGTGAAACCAACGTTCATGAAATCCGTGCAGACGAAGTCGCGGGCAACAACTTTAGTAAGAATTCTTCGCATAGAATATACAATATACTAAAACGTGTATAGGTTTATCTAAATTTCAATTTAAAATTGTTAAACGTTGTAATTTTGGTTCGCAACTCTCAATACAAGCGATCGTCGCCGGCTGCGACTGCGAGCGGGCGATAACGCTCTACTACCGACGCCGTCCCCGCCTGCACTATTCTTATATCTAGGGTTGTGCCAACATGTTTACGAATATAAAAACTAATTTAAAATTTAAGCACAATCGTCAAGTACTCTAAGTATTGTTCAAATCAATTTTAGTTTATAAATTAGACAATTAAACATTAGTTACTACTAGTTACAATTTTACACTTAAATTCAATCACAAGCGTACATACTTAAATTGGTATTTTTAGTAATTCAATAGAATAATTAATTTGCGCAAAACACAAGTATACTTTTATTTTCTTTGTTATGCAAATTGAATATTTATTTATATATGATAATTTCTATCTGCCCCGTACAAATGAAGTGACAGCCCTAAATGAGACGCCTAAATCCAAAAGTTTAAACTGCTCGCGTCTTAATTATTATGTTATGTATTAAAATTAAGGAGATATTTTCTTAATAACACTCCTTGAAAAAAAAACAGTCTAGAGTTCTTTTAAGAATAAGGGTAAGTAATACAACCCTCGCGGTTATGAACTTACACTAAGTGTAGCCTTTTTTAGTTACTTTACTTGATGATGATGGAGGGATGAATCACGTTACAAGTAGAACGTTAGTTAATATGGGAGGGTACACCGGTAGAGGTAGACCTAGAAAGAGATAGATGTATTGCGTGAAAGTTGACATGATCAAGAAGGGAGTGATGACAGAGATGACGTATGATAGAGTTATGTGGAGGACATAAACCTGTTGCGCCGACCCTACTGGAGTAGGATAAGGCGGAAGATAATGATCATGACATGATGATACGTATGATAAGGATAGCGAGATGATGCCCTTTCATCTTGTGAAAAGTTAAAGTAGACAGTAATCGAGAATCTTTTAATATTTCCTTAATAAAAAGTAATTATTATTAATAAGAGGTAGCATATTTAAAAAATAATGTAATAAACATAAATAATAAACGGTGTACGTTTTCATGATGGTTATCTGTTAAAGTCGTCAGTTCGTTGATTATAATTTTATGCAAACTTAAATATTTTAGTAATAACATCTTCATGTTTCCGATAGTACACTTTATTGAATTAAGTACTGTAATAAAGTCGACAGACGATTTTATTGCATTTAACTTTGACAACAAAAAGGGAAACAAGTAACAGTCGAGGAAATTTATTTACTATCCACTAATGTATGTGTAATTTAATTTTTATATTAGGATTAAGTTGAAATCGAGGGCGTCGGTGGCTCAGGGGTTTAATCACTTGTAATCTACAGGTCTTATGTTCGAATCCCGCCATGTACCAATGTGATTTTCGATTTTTCGATTTTTCATATGTATATAATTTAACCGACGTTCTTACGGTGAAGGAAAACATCCTGATGCCTGCACATATCGGCGAAGAAATTCAAAGATAAGTGTGAAGTCAACCAACCCGCATTGGGCCAGCGTGGTTGACTATGGCCTAGACACCCTAACTTAGGATAGGCTCCGAGCCCCTCGGTGGGGACTTATAGTGGACTGGTGATGATGATGAACTTGAAATCTTGGTATAGTAACATACATGACTCCTAAATAGTGCTAAAGCACACACGCTCAGTTTACTGAATAGTTCGCAGTTCCGTTAAAGTAATCTGAACAATCGGACCACAGCGGCCAATTAAAGATTTCCAATCTTCTAAAACATAAATGTAAAGTAGAGACCGAGATAGCCATTTTATTATCTAGTACTATTTTGAACTAATGTTTGCCTTCAATCGCTTAATACCAACCTAGGCCTGATAGCATAGAATCTTAGAAAACGGCTGGTTCCAATTACTATCTGAATAAATTAAACTCCTTGTATACTGATATCATACGAATTGAATCGATTATTTTGATATCAAATCGATTTGCTAATAGGTTTTGAATAAACTATGGATTGAAATTTTGCTTCGGAACGTTTGATTTGATACTGTAGAGTAACTTTATATAGGTTTAGTTAATGTGACAATGCTGTTAACGTCAAACGGGATTTTGTTCTTTTTCCATAGAAGTCTAATTAACTTATTAATACTCCAGTGGGACAATTTTAAATTAAAAATCAAAATAATAAAAATCTATACTAATGTTATAAAGAAGATTGTTTTTTTCATTTTTCTATGTACTTGATTCACGCAAAAACTACTGGGCCGATATTAAAAATTTATTCACCATTTAAACTGTGTTTTAGCTACGTTTTCTGTGAGTAACATAGACTAAGTTTTTTGTTATTTTTTTAATTTCACGCGGGCGAAATCGCGAGCAACAGCTGGTTCATTAATTACACGAATAGTTAATTACAATTTTTAGGTTAAAAAGATTTTTTTTAAAATCATTATTACTCCTCTTGATTAAGTTAACTTAAGTATTAAAATTCTTAAGAAGATTGCGTTAATAGAGGGTGTTGTAAATTGTAGCAAGATGGTATCTCCGTAATAACTTCTTTGGTAGTCTCGTACCAAAAACGACAAAAAACACGAATACGTAAAGTTGAGACGATCCGGACGTTTTTATGAAGATAAGGATTAAGTTATATTGAAAAATAATTATTGAAAAGTTAATAAGATTGTTTATGGTTATTATATCATTTAGGAAGATAATTGTTGTTAATCTTAAAGGCATTTTTGGTCTAAAATTAAATATATACTATTATTATAAAGAGAAAAGATTTATATTTTTTAATTATTGTATGCATTTGATTCATGTAAAAACTACGGGGCCGATTTAAAAAATTCTTTCACCATTAAAAAGCTAGGTTTTCTGTAAATAACATAGGCCATATCTTATTATTATAAACTACTACCTTTCGCCTGCAAATCAATCTTCGAGGAATTAAAAGAAAACAAAAGTGAGTAGCCTATGTGTTCTTCCATACTATCCTCTACATTTATACCAAATTTCATTAACATCCGATCAGCCATTCAGGCTACAAACTCTACCAAACATTCATCCTTCCATCTAAAATTATAATATTAATAAGATAAAGTGGTAAACCTGAGTTTTGTTTACGAAAAAATTGTATTAAATCAAACAGTATCTAACTTTTGAATATTTATATCAAAATGTATGTTTTTTTAGTAAATATTGACAACTTGAAATATTACGAGTATATTTCCATGACTAAATTAATATATCATTTTAGTTACAATCCTACGTGGACTACATACATACTACATGAAGACCTACGTGGACCAAAAAGTAAATAATATCGTTCTTTTATAATTAACGAGCAATATTCAACCGAACGATCGGGTAGGATCAGGCAGTTTGAATATAAAAAAAAATTAAAATCTTAATAATTTGGTTAATAAATCACGATATAAATTCCAATATAAAAATGATACACAACAAAACGATCAAAATAAATCCCCAACAATAACACAAAAAAGCAGACGAAAACTGTTGACAACCCCTGACATCGTTTAAAATTAATAGCGGTCGTCCATTATCCGGCTACCAGTCAGAGGTGGTCTACCTTTTTACAAAACAACAAATAAAATCTAATGCCCTTGATGTTTTAAACATTTTGTCGTGTGAAATATTTATAGTAATTAAATGGAATACCTGAGGATATTCTGACCCGTGATACTTTTATAACGAGACATTCTTTGCGGTGTTTTAGTGTGATTAAAATCACTTGAATGTCCCGCGCAATCCTTAATGCTTGGGGGAATGCTTTGTTGCCGCGTTTCCATTTAAATTTGTTTAGAAATTTGAAATATTGCTACACATTATGCACGGAAGATGTTCGATGTATGAATGCAGCAAAATGTTTGTACGGTCACTTAAATATAGCTACTATAAATTAAAATCTGCACCGCTTTTTAAGGAATTTGTCCAAACAAAGGTGGAGGAGGAGAACTAAACTGTGTCTTATAAAGAAAAATAATTAAGACGCATCAAAACTCAACCAAAGTACTTCTAAAAGCTATATTAATAAAATATCTTTTAAAATCGGACCACACATTGATGTTTTACAATACATCCGAAATTTAGAATAATGGTGGTTACTACGTATGTTAAAAACTTAACTACAGTCAGAAATGTAAAGACAGAATGGTACTCGAGAGACGGTAACAGAAGGTGAGATCGGCAGCTTCTAAGATGAGAGGATGACATAAAGATGACAGCCGTTTTGGAGGAAAGCTGCCCACGATAGAAACCAATAGAAATGTTTAGAGGAGTCCTATGCCAAAAGGCTTACTGAAATTAGAGATATATATAACTGTATACATTCTTAAATATAATTTTTAAATAATTTCAGAATAAAAAGGCTTACATTATTATTGTTATCTTCAAAATGCGTCTAAAAATGCCTACTTAACTGTTAATTCATGAAATAAATTTTACAATTATAACTATTTCTTTGTGTTTCGAATTATTTATCAAAAAAAGAAAACAGTTTAAGAGAAAAAATAAAAGAAACGAAGCATAGAGTTAGGTGCTCTATGACCGTGTTGTGGTGAGACTTGAATGCGAAAGTAATGTTACCCAGTTCGAATCTGCGGTTATGAATCTCGCGGTTCATTTGATGTCCACCGCAACAATTTGTTGTTGTTATTACAGTTGTTGTTCATAAATAACATTCGGTAATCGAAACTTATTTCGGTCTGCGAAATACTACATGGAATCCAAAACAAAATTAAATATGTAAACTTATAAACGAATAATATTTTTCTAGTAAAACATTTTATATACAGACTAGCTATCGTCCGCGTCGAACTTAATAAAACAAAAATGAGTAGCCTGTGTATTCTTCCAGACTAACCTCTACCTCTGTGCGAAATTTCATCGAGACCCGTTCAGTATTTAGGCTACAAGCTCTAGCAAACATCCATCTAATCTTTCAGATTTATAATATAAGTAAGAAGTAAGATTTTTTTCAATCTATAAAAAACCATCCAACAATGCATTGGGGATTTCCTTACCATTAAATTCTACATTTAAATCTGTCAAATGTAATTTACTTACATACAAACGGACATACAAAAAACAAACTTACATTAGCGCGAAAATAATTACCCCTCCTTGTCAGTCCGGTAACAATAAAAATCAGATATAACAGTAAGTTTATGAAAAGGTGTTTTCGCAGCGAAAGATCGTGTAAAAAGGTACTCAGTACTTTTTATTGTAAAATGCACAGATTAATTTATATACAGAGTGTTCAGTTTTGGAAGTCTTATAAAAATGAAAACTTACTATAGGCTATTTCTTTCTAACATCCATCTTTTCAAACATTCGCATTTATCTATACATATAATAAAATTGGTGTGTCTGTTTGTAATATCAAAAGAAAAATTCCACATTTCGGGATAACGAAAATCGCTTTTAAAACTATTTTGTCTGTCTGTCTGTCCGCAAGCCGCGTTTGTTCCGGCTAATCTCCGAAACTGCTGAGCTCATTTCAACCGGACTTTCTCTTAAGGGTAGCTGACATAGACGGGCATATTATAAAGCTACTTTTCTTAATATTGCGTGAATGAAGTCGCGGGCAACAGCAAGTTATTAGTAAGAAGTACGATGGTATATCTAGTATGAAATTTTGAAATTGGTCATCTGTCTTTATAATGTTAATATAGGAACGTAGATAACAACATGCATCGGTATCATTCTGTCAAATAACATAGTATAATTACTAATAATTCTTATTTACATATTATTTTGATGTAATTAATTTTCAATCAAGTTACCAAAAAAAACAATATCAACAAAACAATATAAATTACAAGACAATAACTACCCGTATTCCCGGGTTTCTTAGTTGTTTTTTGTTAGCACACAATTTCATAAACTTCCGAGAATCGTCGTGGGAACGGACAATGCATTGTGGCTCACGGTTATATTAACGAAATTGTAAATTAATACGTAGCTAATGAACATGAGACGAACGATTATAGTAAATATAGTCATCAGAAATCTGGTAATAGTGGACATTTCTATTGCACAATTAAAATTAAGAATGTCTATATTTGAAAGTAGCGCCATGATAGAGAAGTTGAGAAGCAAATGATTAGCGTGGAATGGACATGTTATGCGACGAGACGAAGGGGCCATAAACCAGAAAGTGTTAAGATTAAATGTGGATGGGTACAAAGGCAGAGGAAGACCGAAGAAAGTACGGATTGTGTGAAAGAGGATATGGTTAAGAAAGGAGTGGATTCAGATACGACGGCTGATAGAGATGTATGGAAGATCAGCACATACTATGCCGACCCTCCGTAAGGGATAAGGGCAAGTGGATGATGATGATTTCTATTACACAATTATATCAAAATATTTTATTCTATACTTAATTACTTAGTTAACATCGACTCTAACTCTACAGAAACTAAAAAACATGCTGTAACTTATCTGTATATCTTCCGAATCAAGTCAATTTTCGAAGTCAACTCTTCGTAATTATAATAGACTTTACAGTGGTAGAGCCCGCTTTAACATCTTCGCATGAATGGGTCCGCTCGCCCGGTGTAATACCACGACCACACAGGAGAAAGGCGTGAAGTGGAAGCAATTCCGCATTTCGTCTGATGTGTGTGGTGCCGGAGGTCCGTCTTGCGTCCCACGTTTCCGTTCCACCTTTTTCATATAAGGTTAGGTTTGGATGGGAAAGTGGATTTGACGGTGGAGACGCATAGGAACGGGAAATATCCTCTTTACGTGCGTCTCCTCCTCTGTCGATTTAGGATAGGCAACGCATCTGCAATTGCAGATGTCTATAGGCAGCGGTCGCTTCGCCATTTTGGCGGATTTAGGTAGCCGCTCGCTCGTTTGCTACCTTTTTTCATGTAATAATATAAAAAAGACTTTGTCTACATTCCGACCGCTTATAACATTTCATTTTAAAATATTTTTCGCATCCGACATTCTACCTTTTTTCTTATTTAAAGTAAAAAAAGTTATCGAAATCAATCAATTTATCGAAAGTATGTTTTCTAGTTTTTATAATCGTTAATTTAATTAAGAAGAATTACTATACAAATAGATCATGTTTTACATTGGCTGGATGTTCGTCCAATTACTTTTTTTCCGAGCGTCCGCGCACCGCCTATCAAGAAACGACGTTTCCACTTTTTCTACGTCCAATAGCGTTCCAAGCTCCTCTTGAGTTATCCCGTGACTAAATGCTGCCTTTGATATGCGCTTTCGGTATTTATCTTATTAAAAACTGCCGAACATCTTAGTGATCGTAATTACAGTATTGTTTGACCGCCTTCGGGTTTTTATTCTCACACTAATCAGTACATTTTCGGAAAACAATAAAGTAAATCAAGAGTCGGTTTAGACTGTTGAAACTTGTTTAAAAACATCTCTTATATTCTCTTAAAAATAAAGACAGCAATGAATCTGTCGCGCTGCTATCGCGGTTTCTTTGACAGAAAATATGAATAGACTTGCAATTTTTCTGACCCGGTAGGTATGAGTGGAACCAAATTATGGTAGCTCAACAACGCCCTCCTTTTATGCCATTTTGATGTGCATGTGATACATGTTTTTTCATAGAACTAACGATCGCAACATTCACTGGGTTAGACAACTTCGTTCGACTGTAGAAACTACGAACACCAAGCAAATTATGAAAAGAAAAAAAACAACACCATTTTAAAAATTTCTTGAAACTTTTTTCACATTAACAGGAGGGCGCTAGTGTGTAATCAGAATTTAATTTGACCTATACCTACCGGGTCGTAGATCTTAGTCGATCTTCACTTTGACAATGCAATTTTTAACCTTTCTGAGTGGGATAGAATCCTTACACTAGAAAAAATCTTTAATACAAAACAAGATATTTAGAAAAAACTACATTAAAGTGTTCCGTTGTGCGAAAAACAAACAACTGTCTAAGCATTAATTTTTGTTTATCAAATTCATTATAAATTCAACTTATTTCATCAAATACTGCACATAAATGTCCTACATTCAATAATTCCCAGAACATTTTAAAGCCGATGTAACATAAACGTGATGACCTTTTAAATACTGAGAACTCGATGTAATACGTCGATTATAATTTTGTAGCTATTATTTATTAAATAAACAAGTAAAACCCGATTATATTAACAGTTATTACACGATAACGGACTCAAAAAATAATAGGCGCAGTTTACTCTACACTTGAAACATTTGGCACATAATCTCACTGACGCTATCAATAAATCCTCAGACTTAAAGTTTTTTTTTATAAAAAAAATAATCTTATTTTCATTTTGTAAAATGTTTTATTAAATGACAATACAAAGACACGAGGTGCAACTAAACTTCATAACTATTTAGTACCTTTTAGAGAAAGCACCAGTATAAAAAATATTTCACCATGTATATTCTATAGACTTTTTCCACGTTAAATTAAAAATAATAAACAAAATCTAGCCTGTGTTAATCACAGATAAATAACCTATGTAACGGTGTAAGAATTTTTAAAATCGGCCAAGTAGTTTTTGAGTTATTTCAACAAACATGTTTCCTCTTTATAATATTAGACTAAATACAACGACTAACTATAGTGTTTTTATGTTAATCAACTGTCATATTGACTTTTAGTTAAAAAAAACTCGTCGAATTTTATCTCAGTAGCCACAGATGGTGATATAAAAAGCAATCATTTGATGTTTGTGTACATTGACGCATGCTACGTTGCAGCCCCTACACGAGGTAACGTATGCAAATTCAGCCCGGGGCTATGAAATATACGACCAATAAATAAACACGCCGAAAGGGGTGAAATTAAATATTCATATAGCTAGTGATGTGACACCGTTTAAACAAAATATCGATATCGTTAGGTTTGTAAGCGCGGCATCATTAAGGACACTGTTGTATCTGTTTTTTTTCGGAGAGAATGTAGAGAGGATCAATCGTCAGAGTAATTCACGCCTAGCATAATATAATATTAAATCAGAAGTAAACCGAATGAACAGACTGTTTACTACATTCTCTGTATTTTATTTAAAACTAGCTTTCGCCCGCGATTCCGTTTTCCGCGAATTTAAAAAGAAACAAAAGTTATTAATCTATGTATTCTTCCGGACTATTCTCTACATCTGTACAAAATTTCATCAAAATCCGTTCAGCAGTTTAGGCTACAAACTCTAACAAACATCCATCCATCTGAACTTTCGCGTTTATAATATTAGTAAGATATTACTATCTTTAATGACAATAATTTAATTAAATTAAGAAGAAATAAATTATTTTATAACTTGAAAATATTTGAGAATTTTCATTCAAGTGTGATAAAAGATGAATTGTTTTTTAAATTCTCACACAAGATTTTTTTTATTATCGACATTTCGCTTGACATCCCTACAATAGTTCAATAACGTAATAGGCAGGGTAAAGAGTGAAGCGACTTGTATAACATCACCAAATTAGTCAGCCAATGTGCACTAGCCCTTAGGCGATTATAGGGTTGCCACATCACTAATGTACAAAATCCACATCAAAAATTTTTTTGCTTACGTCGTTCATAAAGCACTAACTAATGTACTTGTTATACTGAAACGAAGAAAAGCGCCAATATAATTTTTGAAAACGGTTTTTTTTTTACATTTTACTATCTTTTTAACTCTTTTAACATGGCAAAATTGCATTATTCCCTCGAGACATTTTTAAACCTAAATAATTAATCAACATTGAAACATAATTGCATTTTATGTCCAGAAAAAAAATATAAAAATACTGTAACAGTGCCAGCCCTAACCTCATCAACATGTGAATGTTTTGTAACGCCTTTATAAATGATTTTGTTCTGTGTTTAGTATAAAATATTACGTTAGCTAAATTGAATTGGACGCAATCTCGCCTAAAGCGGGGTAACATGTGTACCCCTGGCCATGGATACATCTGACAGGGGGAATTTAACCCATTTTTTGACTTACAAGTAACCAAGAAACTTTTTTTAAAGACTTAAAAAAAATGTTGCTGTTTTATAGTAAATAATATTAAAAATCTCTTATAGTTCGTTGATCACAATCTCAGTTTCCCGGACGCGGACTAGACTTGCAACCTAATGGTCAATGATTCCTCTACAAATGTTCTCTTCATTAAGATAAAATAACATTCTGAGATACAGTTTCCTTTACACATCCAATAATTTTCAATTAAATTGAATTAAAATCTATACTATTATAATAAAACGTAAACACACACTTCTTTGTTGCCTAACATGTCAGCAATTACAACATGTTTATGAATAATTCTTTTTTTAATAAAAAGCCCTACACTTACGTCACGCTTTAGGCTATATATTTTAACGCCATTAAACTTAGGGGGTAAATATTTTGGATAAAAACCCTAATGTGGTAAAGAGACCACAAGTTGCTGCTAACATCAAGGAAGCAAGTTTGTCATCATGTCATGTCATTTTGAGGTTTCTAATTGATAATTTGACAAATGTAAACAATAAAATAAAATTTTCATAATTTCATGCGGATGAAGTCGCACGGGAACAGCTAGTATGCAACTTAACTTCGAATTAAGGATAAAAAATTACTTAAATACATTTGGTGTCTAAACTGTACATCATTATGGTAAGTTTTATAAACAATATACATAATATTACAATAAGATAATCAAATTCACATAGAGACTGAATACAACTTCTCTATCTACCCCTGTGTGTTCGGGCGTGTTATGTGGTTTGAACATTTTTAAGACATTTTCGTACCTTAATTTTATATCATCACCAGCTCACTATTCGTCCCCACCGAGGGGCTCTGATCCGACCCTAATACGGGGTGACTAGGCCATAGTCCACCATGCTGGCTCACTGCGGGTTGGTTGACTTCTATCTTTAAATTTCTTCGCTGATATGTGCAGGCATCACGATGTTTTCCTTGACCGTAAGAACGTCGGGTAAATTATGTACATATGAAAATTCGAAAAATCGAAACTAACATTGGTACATAGCGGGAATCGAACCCAAGACCTGTAGATTACAAGCCAAGAGCTTAAACCACTAAGAGATTAAATGCACTAATAAAAATACAACTCGTTAAATACATATTTCATGAAAATAGTTCCGCTAAGTCAAATAAATACCAGAAGAGATTAATCTAAACGGTAGGTGTTAATAGAAGTCATCAGTTTTAAACCACAGTATTAACTACCGGATAAGATATCATCTAGATAAGAACATTAGCATAATCGTTAGAGGTCAGTGTTTAAGAACAGAAAACAGATTACCATCATAGCGATAGAGAATTTGTTCAACAAATCAACGACTTTTTAAACGTATTAAAAACTGCTCAAAAATTATAAACAATTGAAGGCAGGCCAATGTAACTTCTTTTCTAACCTCCAACTTTATAATGAAAAATGTAGACTAAAATTTTAAATGGCACTTAGATTTTTTCCTTTTTTATTTTGCTTATTCTGAGAATAAATATCACTACAATATGTCCAGTATTATTGTAATATAAAGTATAGTAGTTTTTTAATTAAACTGGACCCTAAGAGGGTCTTCTTTTATCCTATTTGAAGTTCCCAAACTAATTTTCTCGTAGACCCCATTCATATTGGTCCATTCAAAGTGAGCCTTCGATGTTTGGAACCAAATATTCTTGGACCCCCATTTGCTACTCATGAACTCCCAATCTTGATGACAGTTATCCTGGACCCCGTTGGTTTTCTTATAAATACTAGAGATTTTAACTGGATTGAGGATCACAAATCTAGAAGACCAGTAATATTTAGATAACTTTAACATTTTAAGCAGATCTTAAATTACCAATGAATGGACAAGAAAAGTACAGTTGCATGTTGCGGTGGCATTGGTGTCAACAACCCCTACATTACATAAGTAATGATTCTGTACGGAACAAATTAAAACCCCGGTAACACCCTACTTAGCGTCAAGCGCTGGTGTAGTTTATTGTTAGGGGAAACGCTGTGCAGTGCGATATAGCACTGACAAATGAATGTTGCCATATTTGCGTATTCTGCACGATTAGGGGGAGATGGCTGCTATTGATCTGATATTGAACCAGTATTGACTTTACATACAATTCGCCCGCAACTTCTCGTGGAATTAAAAACAAAAGTAAGTAGTGTTTGTTCTTCCAGACTATCTTCTACATTTTCCATCTAAACATTCACATTTTTAATATCAGTAAGAAAGTTACGATTGCAAAGCATTTAAAATTTATATTTTTTTTTAATAGTAGTTTCTTTGTTTTAGTTAAATTGAAATTTTGACTTATCACTCGAGATATAGTAATCTAAAGTAATTGTGTATTTTTTTTGACAATATACAAAATTTGTTTTTTCTACTGAAATATTAAAGAAAACCTTACGTTTTTACAAATAGAGAAAAAAACTTAAATTGTATCACGAAATCTTACTAATTACAAATGCGGACGATTAGATAGATGGATGTTATTAGAGTTTTTTGCCTAAACCGCTGCGTTCAGCAAAGTAGAGCATTTTTTCAACATTGTAAAGCATAATCTCGAAGAAGCTACTTACTGTTTTTTTTATTCCACGCGTACGGAGTCGCGGGCAATAGCTGGTCTTAAATAGTGCTGGTTTAAACATGACTAGCTGTTCCCATGCGACTTCATCAGCACAAAATTATAAAAAATTCATTTTATTGTTCACATTTGTCAAATTATCAATTTTAAATGTCAAAGACATGACATGATAACAAACCACGGCAACCTTGCTTACTTGATGTTGGCAACAACTTATGTTCTCTTTCCCTCATTACGGTTTTTATCCAAAATATTTACCCCTAAGTTTAACGGCGTGAAAATATATAGCCTAAAGCGTAACGTAAGTGTAGGGCTTTTTATTAAAAAAAAGAATTAGTCGGAAATATGCTGTGATTGCTGACATCTTAGGCAACAAAGTAGTGTGTGTTTACGCTTTATTATAATAGTATAGATAGTATAGATTTAATATATATAGTTTTTTTTTTTATTACACAAAATATTTTTTTTTTCATTTATTTGGGTAAAAGAACAATAGCACAAGAAAAAAATATACAGTACAATTCAAAAGTGTCGAGTAGATGTGCCATCCACAACTTTACCACGTAGTAACTATAATAAAATAAATCTATAAATAGGCTAAACATTCGAGTGGTACTTAATGATATATTAATATTATTGATAATTCAAAGTTTTAATAATCTCTATTTTAAGGTTATTTTTAGTAACATGTATTATATCTTATATATTCGACTAAGTGGCGACTGCAAGCCCGCATTAGTTCGAGACCAGTTTGTTGAAAAATGTCTGTACGAAGACTTTAAAGTCTATTAAATAACGCTAACCTAATTGTTGTCGCGTTGTTAATCTTGATCCATATCTTGTTATATGCATTTCAATTAGCCGCTCACCTTTTAATCTATTTTAGAATACAATGCCTCTTAATGTAATTAGAATGAAGCGAGTGATAGATCACTTCCTGTTGCTATGCCTGCCTAATTGTGTCGAAAGAATTAAGGTAACGACACATTAGAGTGTAACAATAGATGTCCGAACAACAATGTTCGGTTCACTTTTTACACGTAGTATAATTATTGTCTATACTAATGTAAAGAGGAAACATTTGTTTTTTTGTACTTTTGTATGTATTGAAATGAATCAAAAACTGGACCGATTTTAAAATTTCTTTCCCCATTATAAAGTATGTTATATGTGAGTAATGTAGGCTATGGTTTTTTTTTTAAATTCCATTCGGGCAAAATCGCGAGCAATAGCTTGTAGTTTGTAAAGTTTAACAAGAAATTAATTTGTAACAAAAATCTTATTAAATGTTCCTAACATAACAAGTTTTTTTTTTAATTCTGTATTGAAATCGCGACCAAAAGCTCAATTAATTTATATCATTAGAATTCATACCTTCTACGGTAGTATAAGTTATCTTAATATTTGCTTAAGTTAATCCTATATCAAGGAAACGAACAGTGCCAGTTCCTCTACAACGAAGCCTTAACAATGCAACTATCTTGGAATGACAATTATTTTTCTAAACTAAAAGCATTAGTCTTAATATGTAAAAGAATTAAAAGTAAAATAATGTTATTTACGTTGGCGGGTTATTGATAATTAAGACGAGCGACGGTAGCCCTCTATCTTACAAAGTTTAAAATTTACAAAGAAACTGTTAATCTATGAAATATCTGTCGTAAAATTTTATTTTGCACATGTTTTTAAAAAAAATATTTCATTACAAATAAATTTTGTTCTTAACGCCATCTGTTGGCAAATAATAGAACCAAAAGGATGTTTATTCCATTTTAAATTATGGTTTTTTATTATATTTTACAAAAATAATATAAATAATTCGATGAAAAAATCAACAGTGGTGTGTTCCTACCTTTATTCACACAAGTACCATCGAGTCAGTTGTTATCGTAGGCTTTCGTCAGTAATGATAACTATATCTCCGCATTCTCTGTTTACGCACATCTGTCTATATCTTCTAATTAAACAAGTGATTAGCTGTTTACCACTGCATGTACAAAAAACTTCCGTCTCTCTTATCCCCTTTGAAGAAAAGGAGACAACAATTTTTATACGTGTATTGGCATTTTTTTAAAAGGTGCATATGAATTTCGCGAAAACCAAGGTGAATAACGCTGCAAAAAGACACCAAACACCAGAGGGACTATATAAGTTTCCGGCATTTGAGGATATGGTTCGTTTGATTCTTATAGGACGTACTGGTTTGGAAGTGTAGCCAAAGATAGTATATACCACAACATGGCTATCCGAAAGAGAATTTGTCATTTTTAAGTAAAATACTACATTTGTTGTCTTTTTTATTCTTAATACTAAATTTCGCCCGCGTGGAATTAGAAAAAAAAACAAAAGCGAGTAGTCTATATGTTCTTCCAGACTATCCTCTTCATCTATGCCAAATTTCATCGAAGTCCGTTCAGTCATTTAGGCTACAAACTCTAACAAGCATCCATCCATCTTAATTTCGCATTTATAATATTAGTATAATTACTTAAAAGATACATAAAAAAACTTTTAAATATTTTTCTAATTTATTTTTTGGAATGAAAATATTACTTCCTATCATAAAAACATTTTAAGCTATCATCACAAAACACAATATAATTCACACATCACAAAACACTCCCCATTTAATAAAATAGATTCACTAAAAAAAATATCAAACATAAATACTTGTACTATTCAACTATCAACAAACTTAATCCAAGTCGATAAAAGAACATCCCTAATTCTTTTCCATACATCGTACTTCAATAGAATCTCGGATGTTTAAGTAACCGATACATTTCAAACACAAAAAACTGTATTGAAATTCTTAGTAAAATGATTCGTTCGGCTCCGTTTGAACGCAGCCAAGCGTTTACAACATCTGCCTACATTTGTCCTGTAACCGTAAAATATGCTTCTTTGAACTATTATTAGACGTATTCAAACGTTAAAGGAAGCTGGGCAATGAAATCTCGGCGTAATTAGCTACAATTTATTATAACGTTGGCGACAAATTCATACACGTGTCTGGTGGTCTTTTTGTGAATGTCGTCACTGAGTATTTAGTGTCCCTTTTAAGTTTTAATCTATGATAACATAAGATGTTTACTCTTTGCCGGCGCTAGTGAAGCGCGCGGGCCGAAAGCACTGGCCATCTTTGATTCTCTTTTTGTATGCCCTCTCCTCTGTAGAATAAAGATAAGCAACGCTCATGTCTAGGGGTATATCACATCACTATTTTAACGATTTCCGGTGGCTACCAGCACGTTTGTAGCTTTATGCAAAAAAAATTTATACATTTAAATGTTAATAATTCTCTAAGTTAAAGATCTCAGGTATATAAAAGTTTAATTTTAGGTAAATAAAAGTGGTCAACGATAGGTGAACGAGCTTAAAACTCGTTTTGATTATAGCTTTGATTATCTCGCTGCGTGTTGCGCGGCTGAATCTTAAAATTTATGTCGACCTGGTAATTAACACATTTTATTAATACAAAATTAATTCAGTTCTCGCGGACTTTGTTAATAAAACAACCAATTTTATGTTCGGATTCTTGTGCAATTGCAAGTTGTCTGTACAAAA
>NW_013524979.1:788097-803322 GCF_000836215.1 Papilio polytes | reverse complement strand
TGACGGTGGAGGAGACGCATAGGAAGGGGAAATCTCCTTTTTATGTGCGTCTCCTTCTCCGTCAATTAAGGGTAAGCAACGCATCTGCAAATGCGAATGTTTATGGGCAGCGTCGCTTTCCATTTCGGTGGCCGCTTGCTCCTTGGCCACCTTATATTAAAAATAAAATTAAGTTTTCGAATTAAAATTAATTCAAAGAACTACCAAAAATAATATATGAATTGGAATTTATTCATCATCTCTTTATCCTACTCCTGTAGGGGCGCAACAGGTTTTTGTCCTCCACAAAACTCTATCATACGTCATCTCAGTCATCACTCCCTTTTTGATCATGTCACCTTTTACGCAATCCATCCATCTCTTTCTAGGTCTACCTCTACCGATGTACCCTTCCACACTCATAACTAACGTTCCCCTTGTAATATGCGATTCATCCCTCATAACATGCCCATACCATGCTAACCTTTTACTCCTTACCTTCTCTACTACGTATATTACTTTAAAATTATACTAACTTTACTAAAGTAACTTATCCTGGACAATTTTTAAATTAAAACTATCAACAATTTAATCACACACTAAACTTTTCGTTTTACATTAACGAGATGATTAATTATGATTGTAATTATTAATTACCTTATTTATAATAATTAAAAATCTCTTAATTTTAATGTCATATAGTTTAATAATGATTGTTTTTATTAATAAAATAACATAAGAATGGTTGCATAGTGATTTGCGTAGTAAATACACGACAGCGTAATGGGTGAAGCATCCGAGTCATGGTTCTTAACAATCCTCATTTTATGCATTGGATTAATCCGAATTGTAAGCAAAAGTTTTTTTATAAACAAATTTATTATCAACTATTTGATACGGTGATCGTTTTATTAAACAGAATAAGATAATGGTTTATTTAATTTGATAACTATACAATTATAAAGAGGACATATTTGTATTTGTGTATGTTTTAAAATAACTTAAAACTAGGCCGATATCAAAAATACTTTCACCATTAAAAAGCTACGTTATCAGTGATTTACATAGATCTTATTTTTTATCTAACGCGGACGAAGTCGCGAGGTACAGCTAGTGTTAAATTAATCAAATACTATTGTCAACGAGTAGACACTTATTACTTTCTTTTTATAATAAAATAGTTTCGGGTTTATTACTAAATTTCTAAATTATTGTTTTAATTTATATTACTAGAATAGGTATATAAGCTTACTTTCAATTGAATTTCTCAATCGTTGCTTTGACTACTTTAATTGTAAGTGATTTTGCAAGAAATAAAATACAAATGTTTAAAGTTTTAAAATTAGATAATTCGTAAAATATTACAAAGCTTATCAAATACTGATTCAATGTGTAATTTTCATATGTTCGCTTGTTTACAAAATAGTCAAGCAAGGCGGTGAAAGTTATTCCGTGTGCCGGCTGGGGTATAAATAATTTTAACTGCCTCTAGTGCGAGCCGGTGCGGAAATCGCGGCGTGCGACATCAAACGACAGTTGACAAACATTGAAACCTTGCAACCTAGTCTATTACAAACCAAAAGGTAAATTTTAAACAAAGGGTGCCAGCAGTTGAAACCACATTAGATGCTTCAGGATTAAACAAGCGTCAAACGGAAATCTTATTTACCATTAATAAAAAAACTCATGTTGAAGAGAACCATTTGCTCTTAAAAGCGAAATAGATGGATGGATGTTTGTTAGAGTTTGTAGCCTAAACTGCCGAACGGATCTCGACGAAATTTGGCAATGATATAGAGGATAGTCTGAAAGACCACATAGGCTACTTACTTTTTTTTTAATACCACGCAGACGAATAAGCGGGTGAAAGTTACCATTTCAATAACAACAATGTTCCATAGTTAGCATTTTGAGTTAAGATTAAGACCAAAAAATAGTAAATATGTAAAAAATGCTTCCTATTATAGTTACTTAAAATCTACTAGTTTTGTTTTGAAATAAACTTTACACGAAATTTAAAACATAACTAAGATATGACTTTCTTTAATTGACTTAAAAATTTAGGTAATTAACTTGTAAACATAATGTACAAACTAACTTTCGCCCGCGACTCCGTCCGCGTTGTATTGAATAAAAACAAATGTGAATAGCCTATGTGTTCTTTTAGAGTTTCCTCTACATCTATGCTAAATTTCGTCGAAATCCGTTCAGCCGTTTAGGCTACAAACTCCAACAAACATCCATCCATCTATCCATCCATCTAAACTTTCATATTTATAATATTAGTTATAATAGTTATCTTACTAATATTATAAATGCGAAAGTTTAGATGGATGGATGTTAGTTAGAGTTTTTTTAGCCTAAACGGCTGAACGGATTTCAATGAAATTTAGGATAGATGTAGAGGAAAGTCTGAAAGAACACATAGGCTATTTGTTTTTTTAATTCCACGAGGCCGGAGTCGCGAGGGAAAGCTAGTAATTATAATATTAGTAAGATTAAACATGCTCTAATTACGTAGATATCATATAAAGTAAAGAATTTTATAGCATGTTAATAAGCGTTGAACAATAGGAAATTATCTTATGTACGACTATGTTAACAAAATAAACAAGATATCAAGTTGAATGTTTACGATATATTAACGTTATTATTCAATGATAAATAACAAAGGAGAAATCACTACCAATTAGTTAAATAAGGTTACATTACTGCAAAGTCAGTATTTTGCACGAGTAACTATACCTACATTAGATATGTTCTTATACAACTGGTATTATAACATATTTACGCCAATTATTTATGCCATAACAATTAGTTATAACCAATATTGTTCATAATATTCAAAATGCTCATAAAAAGGCTTTAATTCTATACGTAACTACGCCTATCTATACTAATATTATAAAAAAAAGAGAGATTTTTATTTTTTAAAAGTATTGAAATAAATCAAATACTCCTTGACCGATTTTAAATATTCTTTCACCAATAAAAAGCTATGTTATCCGTGGAAAACATAGGCTATATTTTTTCATTCCACGAGAGCAAAGTCGCGAGCAACAGCTAGTCTATCTATGTTAATATTATAAAATGGAAAACTTTGTTCGATTGTAATGAAATAACGCAAAAACTACTGGGCCGATTTCAAAAATTCTTTCACCATTAAAAAGCTACGTTGACAGTGAGTAACATAAGCTATTAAATTTGACGCGGACGAAGTCGCGGGCGAAAGCTAGTATAAAACAAAATAAAACCCGTACAGATACATCATTTAAGCGGTTTTTTTTAAGTGAAACCCTATAGCGACTGTAAAGGGTGTAGACAGGGCATAAGTTTTCTCGTGTCTATGGAAAGCTAGCCTCTTCTCACGACCTGTACACAACGGGATCTTTCCCATTAATCACTCGTGTGCCGCACAAATGCATTGGTACAGTCGCATCCAAATGTGTTACAGGCAAAAACTGAATATTTACATTTGGGTAAAAGTTTCTTAATGTACAGTCGCGGAGAATGTCGGTGTACCATCTTAAAAGCTTTGGACATTTTGAAACCAGACTCGAAAAAAAAATCAATACACTACTATCAAATTAATTATTTGTAGAAAGAGGCGAGTGTGTCTTGATGCAAAGAACAAGGTAATTTTTCCTTTGGAACACCGCCGATTTCTGTGACTCTGAATGATGATCTGATGATATCTCCAGAACGAATAAAAGAATCTCGTTGAAATTCGTCATCGGACAGTCTAAAAGGACATAGACTACAAATTTAATTTTAATTCCTCACAGTCAGAGTCGCGAGCGTTAGCTAGTAAATAACATCTACGATGATGGTCTCGACTGTACCTGACTTGAACGGGGATCGCGTTTCATGTATGCGACGCGAATTCGCGGGATAGGTAGGAATGTTTAGTGCGACATGTTACAAGGAATATTACACCTGCCTTAAGGGTAATGTAAAGGTAATGAACGTACAATTTGAAATAAACTAGCAATTATATAGAAAACAACTACCGAAATCTATATTCCAAATTCTAACAATGGTAGAGCCCGTTTAACATCTTCGCACGAATGGGCTGGCTCGCCCGGTGTAATGCCACGACCACACAGAAAACAGGCTTGAAATGGAAGCAATTCCGCCTTTCGTCTAATGAGTGTGGTACCGGAGGCCTAATTTTAGTCTCTTTTCTTTTCCGCCCTTTTCTTAAGAGGAAAGAACGAAAAGGAAAAGTGGATTAGACGCATAAGAAAGGGGAATATCTTATTTATGTGCGTCTCTTCTTCCGTCGATTAAGATTAGGTAACGCATCTGCAAATGCGGATGTCTATGGGTAGCGGCCGCTTGTTCGTTTACCACTTCACAATATATTAAAAAAAAAAGAATATATCCGTCATCAAAACATAAATTTTATAGAGTAACAAATGTTAACATTTTTGTTTTTTTTTTCACTACAATTTAATAAAAATATTCACATATACTGTAAATAGACTTCATTTAAGTTTGTTTAACTACCTTAAGGTTGGTGGTCAAATTAAAAAAAAATCAATCGTACTTATATTATAAATGCGAGAGTTTAGATGGATCTTAGAGTTTGTCCCCTAAACGCTTCGACATAAATGTAGAAATGTCTGGAAGAACACGTAGACATACTTTTGTTTTTAATTCCACGCGCACCTCGTACATAACGACACTGCTATAAGATATCGTATATACATGTTTATTGTACACTCGAATTTCCACCAAACTGAGTAACAGACAGTGAGACAACGAAGATAAACAATACTTACCGTTGCAAGGCAATTTAACTAAACATATTTGTTAAAGTTCGCAAATATACTGTTTATAGAAATATGTAAAGGAATATGAATGTTTCTAACAAGTATAATAGTTATTTATACTAGTATGAAATCGACTACCATTATTCCGATAGTCGTTTCGGTACATTCGCTAATAGCGAAAAGCTTCTACCAGCACCTCAAGAAGCTCTCGCTAGACAGTTGGATTAAGGGCCCGATTCAAAAGGCGGTTATTTTAGAAACCGCACGAATAGTGAGGAGATTCCTGTCTCTGCAGCCCTGACTACTGGTTGCTTGAGTCATCCGATTCCGCAGCTTCCAGCTTCTTCCGCAGCGGACTTCTATTTTTGACCGACTTCCCAAAAGAAGGAGGTACTCAATTCGTCTGTATGTTTTTTTTTATATAATATGTTTTATTTTTTTTAATAGAAAATCATGTAAAATGTACTATAAATAAAAATAAGAAATTAAAGATATGGAAGATTAAAAATCTATACTAATATTATAAAGAGGAAAGATTTGTATTTTTTTGAATTTTTGCATGTATTGAAGTAACTCAAAAATCACTAGGCCAATTTTAAAAATTCTTTCACTGTTAGAAAGATAACTTATCAGTGAGTAACAGAGGCTATATTAATTTCATGCGGGCGAAGTCGCGAGCAACAGCTAGTGTATTTATGTATTAGAATGTAACTTGAACTTACTTACCTGCGACTTAAGTGGAGTTAAAATAAAATCGAATAATAATTGTACCCTAGTAAGCTTTCGCTTGCGACTCCGTCCGCGTAGAATTCAAAAACACAGTAGCCTATGTTGTTCCATTCTCTACATATGTAACAAATTTCGTTAAGATCGGTTTAGCAGTCTAGGATAAAAAGTCTAATAAACATCTACCTAAACTTTGTCATTTAAAATAGTACGAAGATATAATTTAGTGTATTGTAACTTTCTATTGACAAAAGGATTTTTGGCATTATAGTTTTTAAATTTATTATTTATTGTATAAACAGTGAAAACTCACCATTAATAACTGTACAATTAAAAACATCTCAAACGGTAGCTATAATAATGATTTTGTTAGCGCGTATCGATTTCCAATGCTCTAATCGATCGGTTACGCATCTATACAATTTAAATCGATTTCTCGGACACTGCCTAGCTGTATTTAGATTACATACATGTTGACATAAAAATGAGCCATTTAAAAAAAATATAAATAACTTGAAGTACCTTTGTTGCGTGTATTTCTACGCAACTGGATAGATTAAAAATAAAATGTTTTTCTTGATGCCGATGGATTTTGTTCTTAAAAAAAAAATAAAACAATAGCTGTATTAACATTATTTTGTAATTTTGAAGTTGGCATTGTAACTTTACAAACGCTGTTACATTTTAAAGAAAAACAACATTCCATTTTCAAATGAAGCTTCGCTCTCGGCGTTCTGCGCGAGAAAAAAAAGTAAAAAAAAAAGAACGTCATAAAAATCTCGTAACTAATTAGCCGCAAACATAGGAGTGAGGACTCCACAAGCCGAGTGTAGACAATCTCGAGTTAAGTGCAATCCAGGCTTTTTTTCTAGCAAATGTATATCAACGTGAGACATGAATGAAACGGGAAAAAACACGCATAATGTATTAAAAACTTTACATAATTAAAACTTTTCTTGTATATCCGTGAATCTGACTTGATCTTTATAAAGTTATGTTCATTTATGTAATTTGATCAACTTAAAAATATAGTACGGTTTATAATACCTGAAAGAAAAGAGATAAACTTTCTAGAACAATGAACTATTGCTTTGTAAGATTTTTTTTTAAATTCGTCTTCAAGTTATAAAAACACGAAATGTTAAAAACAAAGTTGTGGCATGTTTTATAAATTGTTAGTTTTTAAACGACGTATTAAACAACAATGTAGAGAACAAAGCAAAAGGTAAACATTTCGTTATTTGTGTTAAGGAAACGCTATTTATAGATAACTAACAAAAACTGCCAGTAACATAGGATTGCAGCCGTTTTAAACACATGTAATAAAAGTAAAATAAGGCTAATTAAAAAAGTAAAATAACTTTTTCCAAATTTTTAAATATGGAATAATATGTGATAACTTACCACCAATTACCGGTGACAGCTTCAATGAACAGAATAAAAAAACACAAAACTTTCCAAAACAGCTTCATGATGCTCCAATGTTTGCCAAAACTCAATTTACCGTTACCACTAAACGTCCTGTTTAGAATTTAAATCACTTCGAAAATAGTTACTCACTTCACAAAAACACAGCGAAACATCAAAACAAAAACAAAAAAATACAATTGCATCTTCTTTATCAAAACAGAAACAAACAAAATTAATTAGACACAAAACAATACCATTTCCAACACAATTTCTAATTAAATCCAAATAAAGATCAGAAAAAAAAACTTTTCAAAAACTTTCTCAAAAGTTTATGGCTTACACGCAAAATCCGTAGACGAAAAAAAAACAACGAAACGTCAAAATTCAATGGCCAGACATATTAAGAAATGAATAGACAAAAAGAAGCTGTAGTGTTCCTTTTTCAAAAATTCGAAAGAGACTTTGGAACGGTTACGTTTGGACGAGCGACGCGCCTGCGATCCGCGCGCATGGAAATACAAAACCAGACTGGCTTGCTTTTGAGTCGTTTGTAAGTATTCCATAGGATTCGCCGGTAAGGGGAAGGGTCGTATTGGAGGGCGCGTAAATGCAATACAAGCACGAGTTCATCCTTTAAAAGCCCTACCATGGGCCACCATCCACTGCGCTGCACTTCAAAATGTCAAGGCGTTTCGCTTCTTCGGGCTGCCACCATTTTTTAAATGAGAATCGCAGCCAATTGTTCAACTTCATACTATGCAAAAGGCTTTAATAAACCCTTGTTTAATTTATGATAAGTTTAAAAAATAAACATGACCATAAACTTTCTAAAGTTTACAGAATAATAGCAAATTAGTATTCTAAGCCTAAAATGTGTTTAAAAAGTATTTAGAAATCTTACTAATATTAATAAAGCGAAAGTTTAGATGGATGGATGTTTGTTTGAGTTTGTAGCCTAAACGTCTCAACGAATTTGGTTGAAATTTGGTATAGATGTAGAGGATAATCTGGAAGAACACACAAATTACTTACTTTTGTTGTTTTTTTAATTCCACGCGGACGGAATCACGGGCGAAAGTCTATTAATAATTTGAATTCACTTGATACATCTGTTAGATATTTTAGATACTAATGTCTATCTAAAAATAATAACTTTCATCTTATCTAATCTGGATACTATTAAACTCAAATCAGTCTTAATGTCGGTGCATTTCAAATTATAAGGTTACTATAAATTCCATTTCGTACTCGGACGTATCTAATCACGTAACCAATTTGCTGCCAGTTGAATTAGAAATATGACAGTCTCAATCTTATCAACTATGCAAAACCTTTCACAAGATTACCATTACATGAAATCAACTATAACCTCTTTACTTAAACCTGATAAAATAAACTATATTTACAACTAGCTTTTGCCCGCGATTGCGTCCGTGTGGAATTAAAATAAAGTGATTAGCCTATGTGTTCTTCCAGATGATCCTCTGCGTCGTTGCCAAATTTCATCGAGATCCATTCAGCCGTTTAGGCTACAAACTCTAACATCCATCCATCTAAACTTTGCGCTTGTAATATTAATAATTTTGTATTTAAGCTTCTAATTAAATATCATTATAAATTCACAAGCCTACAATAGTATTAACACAATAAAATAAAGACAGTCCAGTTAGAGATATCTCTACCAGCGTTTTTAGTGGCGAAAACTGCGGTCCGTGTATGGCGAATATGAACAATACCGATCGCTTTTAGACGCGTATTTCAGACTTATTAGTTTTTTTTAATTTTTAATACTTGTCAAAAAATAACATCCTGTACAATTTTAGTTTACATTTAACAATCTCATTTATAAAACAAAAAAACGCGATTACAAACGAAAACGTAATAGATTTGTTAAACCCGATGTCCATTTAAGTGGAGCTTATTTTAAACTTGGTATAAAAAAGTTGCGGTCAACAATAGGGTTTTACCTGCCGACCATTTTGTTACCCCATTTTTACGGCCGCACTAAACTGTAATTGCATCCGATCAAGCAGGCCGACAGACCGCATCAGCTGTTTATATAATTAACAACCCCTGCAGCTTTCTAATAATTACAGAAGTTTCCAGTAATATCTTGTTTCTGTATTAATCTATACTATTATAATAAAGCGTAAACACACACTTTGTTGCCTAAGATGTCAAATACAACATATTTTTGAATATTCTTTTTTTAATAAAAAGCCTTAGACTTACGTCACGCTTTAGGCTATATATTTCCACGCCATTAAACTTAGGTGGTAAATATTTTGGATAAAAACCCTAATGTGGGAAAGAGACCATAAGTTGCTACCAACGTCAAGGAAACAAGGTTACCATGGTTTGTCATCATGTCATGTCATTTTGACATTTGCAATTGATAATTTGACTCATAATGTAAATAATATAATATATAATATATAATATATAATAACATAACATGTAAATAATATAATAAATTTTTCATAATTGTGTGCGGCTGAAGTCGCACCGGAACAGCTAGTAAATAATAAACATTTATTCCCCTCATTTGTGTGTTGGCTGAAGCAATGATATGATTTTTTACACATCCGTACGTTTTACTTGGACATTTTAACATGTAGTAAGCCGGAAGCCGTAGAATAATTGATACCGCGAGATTATGAATGCAACTAGCCCTGTTACCGATGTATCCAATACATTAAGCTCCGTTTGCTTTTACATACGAAGCGAAACCGAGCAAACATTATTACGTTATCTATATATTATATTATATCTTACTAATATTATAAATGCGAAAGTTTAGATGGATGGATGGATGTTTGTAAGAGTTTGTAGCCTAAACGACTTAACGGATCTCGATGAAATTTGGTATAAATGTAAAGGACAGTCTGGAAGAACACATCGGCTACTCACTTTTGTTTTTTTCATTCCACGTGGATGGAGTCGAGGGCGAAAGCTTGTATTTAAATATTGTGGTCAACTACTGAAATATTTCGATGAGCGTAAACCATAATGCGTTTTCACTTCGCTCCTCGCAATTCATATAAAGTTAATTTTGTCATATACTACAAACTACAAATCTATCTATACATATAATGAAATGTAGTGTCTATTTGTAATATCAAAAGAAAAATTTCAGATTTCGGGAAATTAACGAAAATAGCATTAAACAATTTTTGTCTGTCTGTCCGCAAACCACGTTTGTTCCGGGTAATCCGAAACGACTGGGCCGATTTCGACCGGACTTTCACTGAAGGGTAGCCGACATAGACGGGTATATTATAGGCTACGTAATCTTAATATTGCACAGACGAAATCGCGGGCATCAGCTAGTTGTATAATATTTATGGTCAGTTTCTCAGCTACATTTAACAATTCGTTAGTGTTTCTTGTTCGAAACTTTATGAAATGCGTTTCCGAAGGTAACTTGAATTTTACTTCGTTGAATCTAAGATCAAACTAAAACTAATGGATTACTAGATAACAATGAAATAAACCCAGCATTAGTTATTTTAGCGACGTTTAAGTTGTGATTAATCGTAAATTTAGAAATGATTCATAAAAGACCGAGTTATTTAGTTTAAACGCTATCGACTGTTCAGTAGACTTTAATGGCGGCTTCAATTTGTACCTATTGCGGCCAATGTACGTTAAACGTTAGAATGGCGATTTTCAATTGTTTTGCACATTATTTCATTAAGACTACGCCAGTCGCGAGATCCGAATGAATTACATAATATAGTGCTACAAAATTAACCGGCCCGGTATGATTATTAATATTAGGTCTGTCTCTAAATTGTAAAACGCATTTAGAAATATTGAGACAGGTACTGCCCGACAATCTTGTTGTACTTTTAACACCCGGGTCAAGTAAATTTGTTGCACTAACAAATTAGTTTTTAACAGAGGTAGCGCCCGCTTTAACGATGTAATACCACGACCACACAGAAAACAGGCGAAGGTGAAGTGGAAGCTTTTCGTCTGATAATTTTTTTTTTTTGTGACTGATTTGTCACTGTTTGCCTTGAAGAGGCATTTACAGATTCACCGGGCTTGAATTCGTCTGATAAGTGTGGTGCCGGAGGTATAACTTTAGACCCTTTCTCTCTTTTCTTAAGTGGAGAGGATGGGAAGGAAAAGTGGATTTGACGGTGGAGGAGACGCATAGGAAGGGGAATTGTCCTCTTTATGTGCGAACCTTCCTCCCTCAATTAAGGGTAGGCAACGCAACTGCAATTGCGGAAGATTATGGGCAGTGGTCGTTTTCCATTTCGGTGGATTCAGGTGGCCGCTTGCTCGTTTGCCACCTTATATTATAAAAAGAAATAAAACTATAGTTTCCCGTAGTCGGGTTAAATAAATTTGTCGGATACATGTCTATCCTGACGTAAGATAGACATTGATTTGCCTCAATCGAGGCTTAAATATACGTTAAAGATCAGTTTAAAGACGTGAGAATTGCCTTCCCTCGATCTCGGATGATATAAAACCGTAAAAATGTCTTGCGGTTTTATCGCCTAAAGCGATCCTTAAACGACCAATAAAAATACATTGTTAAAAACAAAATTAAAAAGTAAGGTAATAAAAGTGTACTAAAATTATATCTATACTTCTATACTATTATAATAAAGCATTAACACACACTTCTTTGTTACCTAACATGTCAGCAATTACAGCATATTTTTGAATAACTATTTTTTAACAAGAAGCCCTACACTGACGTCACGCTTTAGGCTATATACTTTTACGCCATTAAATTTAGGGGGTAAATATTTTGGATGAAAAGCCTAATGTGGGAAAGAGACCATAAGTTGCGGCCAACATCAAGGAAGCAAGATTTGTCATGTCATGTCATTTTGCCATTTGTTATTCATAATTTGACAAATGTAAACAATAAAATAAATTTTTCATAATTTCATGCGAATGAAATAGTTCTGTATAATATATGCATATCGAACTAACTTTTACTTGCGATTTCTTCTGCACAGAATTTAAAAAAAAACCAGTATCAGTAATAAATTAACCACACTAGACTACTAGGTTTCAAAACCATAAAACCTTTGTGTACGTTCAAAAATATTTTCACTGCACTAAAAAAAACAACAGACGAGAGCAAATTCCAAAACATACCGTGCGGTTTTTATTACTGCCGTAAATTAAAGCATGTTAATAATAGATAAACAAATTAATACGCAGTAAAAATGTACAATATAGACTTTAGAGTTTACGCTACGTTTTATAGAGATGTACGGTTCGGGAGTTTTAGCGCTGAGTGATCTGAAAACACAGTGATGATTGACTGCTGATACAAACCAGTATTTTGATAAATAAATAGACGAAAAAGGGTTGTCTATAAAATGTTGTATCGATATCGATGAAATATGATTAAGTTTAGTTCACTTCACATGCATTGAAGATTATAAATGGCACTGTTTTGTTTATTATTTGTCCTTTTATTTAAAGTCGTTTTTAGTAAAGTGTTATAATTATACAAAAAATTAGAACATATTTTTGAAGCTTTACTTATATCTGTCTCTATCTAGAACTACGGAGAAGAGCAGAGAGTAAAAATAAAATGTAGATACAGAACAACAATCATAGTAAAAAATAAATACCTCACCACCTTTTTTTTTCTACTATTTTGTAAAACTGCGTGTTCTGTTTTTAGGAATCATTAAAAACCGGCGCTTCGGTGTACACCGAGCACATGCCGAATGAATTCCTTTTCATTTTTTTGACCACCGTGGGAAAATCTAGTGAATGTACATATGAATTCAAAAATCTTAAACACACTGACACACGGCGGGATTCAACCCAGGCCCCGTAGATCACAAGAGCCTAACCCCTAAACAGTCTAAATTCCCCGACACTCTAATTAATTTCAAGGTAAAAAAGTTTAAAAACACCCGTTTTTTATACTGTTAAAGGTACTTCCAGAAGTATATCGATACGAAAACTAGCATCACTATTTTAAAAAGATCGGTTTAGTGTAAACGTTGTGCGTTTACCTAACCGCGATGTTTTTACCCGCGCGCGCTCGCCGGGCGATGACGTCTGCGCCAGGCCGCTAACAACTGATCAATTTAAAAAGTATAAAACGCACTAATGGCGCCGTTTCCGCCGACCGCGTTCTTTTTTCGAAGTTTGACGTTTTTGACATTTATCGATTTCAGGTTGAAGTTTGTTTTTTTCATAAAACACATGAGAGCAACAGATAATTTATTGTGCCAGTATTTTGCCCTAGTTCATATTATCTAGACAGTAGGTGTCTAGCTAAATGAACTCAATTTACTAGTTGAGACTATCTATGAGCGGAATTGGGTTCTTAACTTTAATATTTAGATATACAATTAAATGTATTTCTTCTAATAACTAAAATAGGAGTAAAAAGTGGCTGCAACTCCTATCTTGTGCATATACTTTTGACTTAAAAATCTGTAGTAATGTTCTAAAGAGGAAAGATTTATATTTTTGAAATAACTCTTAAACCATTGGACCACATTAAAAAATTCTTGCACCATTAAAAAGCCATGTTACCACTGAGGTAGAGTCGGAGGGTGAAATCGCGAGCAACAGCTAGTCATCAATTATATCTTATTCAATTTATTAAAAAGATTCGACGACGTTGAAAGTCCAGCGTTAAATTATCAATATTATAAACGCAAAAGTTTAGATGGATAGATGTTTGTTAGAGTTTGTAGCATAAACAGCTGAATGGACCTCGATGAAAGGCATATGTAGAGGATGGTCTGGAAGATCAGATAGGCTACTCACTTTTGTGTTTTTTTTTAATTCCACGCGGACGGAGTCGAGGTTGAAAGCTAGTATAAAATAAATCAGAAACTCTCTTAATTAAACGTTATACCATAAAATATTGCATGATGTTTGTTTATACGACCTTTAACAGTCGAAGTAAGAGTCATCTATACTACCATTATAAAGAAGAAAATTTTGTTTGTTTGATTGTAATAAATCGGCTCAAAAACTACTGGGTCGATTTTAAAATTCATTCACCGTTAGAAAGGTAATTTATCTGTATCATAGGCTATATTTATTTCTTTCTTTATTATTATTTACAAATTTCACGCGGACGGAGTTGCGGGCAAAAGCTAGTTTAGCAATAAAACAATAGCATAATCCAGGTATTGATTTTGTGCCTGGGTTCCATATAGTTATATTATTTTTTAAATATAGTTTTACTTACTTCTTTAACATGTAACTAACATAACATGTAAATTTAACATGCGTGGTCATCGTTTGAAACTATGGCAACCAACAGCAAAAAGGAACTCATTCAAGCATTTTCTGCCTAACAGAGTAGTCACGGCATGGAACAGGCTTCCGGATACTGTAGTGGCGGCTCCAACAGTCAATGCTTTTAAAAATAGATTAGACAATCTTAAAATCTCCGAGCTATACAACACACGCATCAGCTAACTAGCTGCTAGTGTGTCACCCAAAATAATAATAATAATGTAACAGAATTCAATTTACTAATTAATTATTATGACTAATCAATGATTTTAGAATTATTGAATATATCTAACACGACTTCGTTTGCGTAAAATTAAAAAATAAAACATAGCCTATGTTACTCACAGATAAATTACTTTTCTAATGGTGAAAGATTTTTTTAAATCGGCTCCGTAGTTTTTACGTTAATCGAATACATACAAAAATAGAAATATTTCCTCTTTACAATATTAGCATAGATGTAAATAAGAATTAAGTGTTTTCTTAGCACCGAACTATTAGAAACTTACAAAGAATAGTGTTAGGGTAAAACCGCGGTTCAGAGATAGTATCTGATATAAAAGAACACTATTTGGAAATCTATACAATGATTTATGTAACATTGTATAAGGAACCCTAAATGAAAGGGAATTTATGTGTGTCGCGCCGTACCGTCCTCTGGCGGTGGAATGGAGTAAACAAAAGAATAAAGATTCTGTCTCTATGAATAAAATAAAAATAGCGCGAGATGATATCGGCGGAACGAGCTGAGTATGGAATATGCCGACTTATTATACTCCTAATAAGCAGATCGTATTAACTTTGTACACAGATTTAACAATATTCAGACACGGCATGGTCTCTAGCTCATGTTATGACCAGTCTTCGTATACTTTTCTAAGCTTGAAATATAACTTAATTGGCCCTTACATCTATCTTACTAATATTTCTTACTAATATTATAAAGGCGAAAGTTTGGATGGATAGATGAATGGATGGATGGATGTTTGTTACAGTTTGTAGCCTAAAAGGTTGAACAGATTTTGATGAAATTTGGTATAGTTGTAGAGGATAGTCTGGAAGAACATATAGGCTACTCACTTTT
>NW_013524979.1:764212-788044 GCF_000836215.1 Papilio polytes | reverse complement strand
TTGTTTTTTTTTTAATTCCACGCGGACGGAGTCGCGGGCAAAAGCTAGTGTTACAATAACCTAACTTTAGTAACATCCAAATATAATTTAAGAATTTTCAAAAAACAAATTTCTTTTCACAAGACATAAAGATCCAACAACACATCTTGTTGATTTAAAACCATTAAAAAATAACATAGACTTCAAAGAAAAATATTTATTAAGTGTCTGTCTACGAGATTCATAACTCACACTATCAATGTCTTAAAGGCATTTATAGATTATTCATTTGTATCTAGCAATATCGATTCTTTTATGTTATTGTTTGGCCGTCGTTCCGTCTGGTCCTGTATCAAGCGTAATTGCCAGTAAATGTATTACAAACTAGTCTACAACTAATCAAATTTTATTACTTTACTTACAAGGTTGATGTTTCATTAGACAGAATAGAAATATGAACAAAAATTGTAGCTTAACTTTTCAAAAACATTTATGTATTTTATGTTTAACTAGCTGTTCCCGTGCGGCTTCATCCAAGAAATTATAAAAACTTGTTTTTATTATTTACATTTGTCCAATTCCCAATTGAAAGCCAATTATAGTACTATGGCAATCTTGCTTCTTTGATGTTGGCAGCTTGTACTTTATGGTCTCTTTCCCACATGAAGGTATTTTCCAATTTATGTACCCCTAAGTTTATTAGCGTGAAAATATGTAGCCTTAAGCTTGTCGTAAGTGTAGGACTTTAATTAAAGAAATAATTATTGATAAAATATGCTGTGATTGCTAACACTCTAAGCTGCGAAATAGTGTATTTTTACGCGTTAGTATATTCGTATCGATACGTTTGCATTTATAAAAATACGAAATTTGTAATAATTAAATTTACCGCTTGAAATGCAAAACTGCGTGGCAGCCATTTTTGTTTTGGATGACGTTTAGACGCCATGTTGCGTCGGGTTGCGTTCCGAAACCCGTGCACAGAACAAAGGGGTTCCAGTTTCAACACAATGGGTAGTAAATGGATATCGAAGATTATATTGATTGCGATGCACAATATGCTAATTTTGTGTTTAGTATCAACAGCTACTAGCGTGAAGAGAATCAATTATCTGATAGTGCGTAACTAAGGTGTATTATTTTTTGATTACACTAAAATAGCTATTAAAAATGTATATTTTATGGCAACGTACTTTTAATAAGACAGTCTACTAATAGGAACATCCGAAACTGACGAGATGCTAGAGTAGAAGAATGAATGTCGACGTGAGAAAGGTGTACCGAGACCATGTTCTCTGGGATACTTATTTACACCGGCTATAGGGTAGCACAGAAACCCTTTGATCTGGAAAACATCAGGCTCATCAAGAATATTCATGAGAACGTTATCGTAACGCCATCAACTAAGTATTTGTGAAGAGCCAATACCAGACGTAAAGTAAACCAACGAATTACATGGAATTGTCGTACAGATGTTCGTGATAGACCCTCTGATTGACCAAATAAGAAGTAACAAATGACTATTAACATTAATTTTGATAGAAATATTAGATTTTATTTATAAAAGAGTCGCCCGCAAACTTTTTTAGCGCAAATTTGGACCACCAGTTACGCCATTTTGATAGCGCGAAATTTAAAAAAGTAGCCTATAATATCATATGTCTATCCATTTCAGCTACTCCGGAGTGAAAGCACCGTTGAAATCGGCTTAGCCGTTTTAGAGACAATTTTTTGGAAAATAATTTAGATTTCCACCAAGTGATTTATTTTTCTTTATTTCGGCTTCTTTTATATCGTCAATCAGAAATCATAGAAAGTATTTTTACCATCTACATCAGATTTTTATATAAATTGCTATAGTTATTTCCTTTGTCGCTTACCCTTATTCTTATAAAAGCACACGTGTGCACTGTTTGTTATAACAACCGTGCAGGGTTTAACTGGAACTGCCTCAGACTGAGCGTATCTCCACTAAATTTCATACAATATTACAAATTAAATGTTACCAAAGAGTTTCACGTCTAGTCTGATACTTTGACTTTAGAGAAATGGACTAGGCAATGAGAAAATTCGGCCACTTTTCCAGGAGGCGGAGTAATAATACTTATTATAAGTTTTTGAACGTGTACTGTCTTCATTATTTCAAGAGAACGAACACTTGTAGAAATAATTGTTCGTTTTCAACAGTAAGGAACTCGCGCACTCGACAGGTCCTTTCTTTTCAAATTCAAAGTAACATCCCTATCTGGTGAACGTAAAATTATACGTCCTGTGGCTTACGGAACACCAACTTTCGTAAAATTGCACAAACTATTTTAAAACAAATAAAATGCGACTTTATTGATAGCTGAATCTAAAATCAATGCGACTGAGAATTTTTCTTGAAAATCGATTACGAGAAAAGTCGTGGTTGTGTTTAATTTTTGTTTTTTACCGTTGTTATATTCAATGTAATTAATAAAATTATTTCAAAAGCTTTATGAAGATTAATATTCGATAGTTCCTCACAAATCTTACTTCTAACTAATATCATGAATGCGAAAGATTAGATGGATAGATGGTTGTTAGAGTTTGTAGCCTAAACTATTGAACGGATCTCGATGAAATTTCGAAAAGAGGTAAACCATAGAACATGCTTACTGTTGTTTTGATAAAGTCGCGGGAATGCTATTTTAAATTATATTTAATTCACCAATGTTACTTAATTTATCTAAACGTAGTTAAAAGTTAAATTTCATTTGGTGCATACCCCTAGTGGGACTCGAACCCACAATCCCTAGCTTGAAATGCCGATGCCTCATCCATTAGTCTACAAAGACGGGTGGAAATCTAAATTCAAAATGATTTTTTATTTAAAAGAAATCAATCGAAGAGCGAATCAGTTGCACGTAACTTGTTAAATATCTATACTATTATAATAAAGCGTAAACACACACTTCTTTGTTGCCAAAGATGTCAGCAATAACAGCATATTTTTGAATAATTCTTTTTTTAATAAAAAGCCCTACACTTACATCACGCTTTAGGCTATATATTTTCACGCCATTAAACTTATGTGGTAAATATTTTGGAATAACACCCTAATGTGGGAAAGTGACCATAAGTTGCTGCCAACATCAAGGAAGCAAGATTTCCAAGGTTTGTAATGTCATGTCATTTTGACATTTGCTATTGATAATTTGACAAATCTAAATAATAAAATGAAATTGTAATAATTTCATGCGGACGAAGTCGCACGGGATCATATAATTGGTATGAGAAAAACATTTTCATCTGTAATTATAGTACAAATATTAGAACACAACGGACAGTAACTGGAAAGCATTGGTATCAATTTGTCGTGTCGTTGCTGGGTGTACCGATCTGATGCGACGTCGACGTTGGTGCGGTCGGAACGGTAATAAGAAGTCAATATTAGTGTACTGGGCGGGCGGATTTGAGAGTCACTAAGTGTGGAAAGAATTATATTTAAAAATATTATAAAAAATAAAAAACAATTTATAGCATTCATTATCTATACTAATATTATAAGTATCCAAAAATACAAATATAGATTTGGATTTTTGGATTTTCATGTATCGACTTAGTAGTCTGTAGTAGTGTAGTAGTCTGTAACATACCATAGTTGGTATATTACTGTCTCATCACGTAGCTTTTTAATGGTGTAAGAATTTTTAAAACGACTCAGTAGTTATTTCAATACATACAAAACTTAGTATAGATAGACTCTTTATAAGCCTCCTCTTCTTTATAAGCCATGGTCTGTTTGGTTTTTAGATTTTTATTACTCGAGTGTAACATTATTTGCACCCTTTGAGAAACTAAACTAAGTAACGAGTAGTATGTTTACGTGTTGACATATACTTAACTAAGAAAACTACCAACTTGATTTTCAAAGTACTCCGGAACCTCTTAATTTACTTTAAAAATGGTAACATAAAAGCTTATTCCATATTAACCGAGCATATTATAACCGCTTCGGGCAGTCCGATAACGGGGCAAGTTTACACAGGGCCAATTAGTGCACGCCCGCGGCGCTACGGCGCACAACGCAGCCTGTTCACATGCTAATTGTATCCCTGTACCCTACCCCGTACAATGTACCCTACGCTGTACCCTCCCGGACTATTAGATAGTCGACTCCGCTAACTCCGCAGTATTAGAAAACTTTAAACGACAAATTTTACTAAACTGCCTTTGTCTGCGATCGACCGACAACGTAACTTCTACATTTTATTAAAATTAAAAAAGTAACAATTTGAATTTTCCAACACTTCCTTACCTTTTATTTAAACAGCCGATGTTTTCTCTGTAGACACTTTTTAACTTTATTTAAGTTTTTAACTGCACAATTTTATATATACGTCAACTAAGGTTCGAATACTTTACACAGTATTTGTGGTTGTTGAGGGTACTTACTTTTAAAATTGCATTTGACAATTCAATTATCCAAGTCGATATTTATATTAATTTCGTTCCTCTCTACGCAAAAATATGAATTTGTAACCTTACACGAGATTGTTAATCATGATACTAAAAATGCAATTGTGTAAACATTCTGTTATCAATTTTATTATCTGTGTTTAAGCTTTCAGTTACTGAATAAAGTTTATTGCTATATGAACTCTAACATCAAGGGAAACGGCTCGAAAATAAATTACCTTACAAGTTTCCTCCATAATCTGCTTAGTTCGGAAACGCAGGCATTGAACATTGTATAATAACGGTATCTCCTCAACAAACCAAACAGTATTTTCTAAGCCGCGATGTCTCACATCCATTTGTAGGGTCACCATGGTTCTATATTTTACTAAAACCACTGTTAATAGAATATTTTATTTACGGCTACAATAGTAATATGTCCCTTACTGTGGTTTACTTGTGTCCAATGCTGCATTTTTTTTCTTCATTCATTATTTAAAAAAGGAAATATTTGATTCTTTGCATTGTATAGTCTCCGAAACTACAGAAGTATTGAAAAGCTACAGTATCACTGTAACAGGCTATACTTATTACAAGTTTTATCGCACAACTGTTTAGTCTCGCTTTGATTCCTATGAGTTTATATGGAGGTGCGCACACTACTCGATATTTAGTTGCGCAACTAAACAGTCAAATTGGCTGCGAAACGATAGACAATCGCACAAAACTTGTGCGATAATTTAGTCAAAAGTTTGCGCCCCCTCTTAATCGAATCCAAATAATTTTTGTTAATTTTACTAGAATGTCCGAAATTTGTGTATATAATGGTGACCCTACAAAGTGCATGCGCGGCGCGGCGACATCGTTGCATTATTTGTCGTAGCTCAGAGCTTCGGCCGGTGCTTTGACGCCTTATCGCAACGACAATATTTGCCCGCTCGTTTGTGCGTCCGGCGCGGCTGGCGAGGCTGGCGGAGCATGCTTATAAAAATACCATTTGACCGAGGAGATATTAAAACACGTAGACCTGTATGAATCATCAAAGGATTTCTCACTAAAATAACGGAATTTACTACCATGAAAGTCATATTTTGGGCTCTTTTATTTTCGAAATATGTTCTCTAGGGCAGGTTTTAGCAAAACACTCATATAAAAAAAAATATCAAAACGGGCTCCATTTACGCCCTTTATGTGCAGCGCCGTGGGCGGTTGCCCGTCCTCTCCTTACCTAACTTTTACTGTTTACAATTCCGCCTTGATGTCAAGCCTTGTACTGAGATTAGGGAGGACTCTTAAAGGTTTCTAATACTAAGGGTACATAACGACTGTGAGTGCAGTAGAGGTTAACACTCGAAGTAAAGATGAAGGTTTTACGCTCAATGAAAATCAAATAACAGATTAAGGAGAATTGTTAGGAAATCAAACCACATTTTTTTAAACTTTTTAATTAGGGCAACAGTTCACAGCTCAGAATATTTTTAACCTTAACAACATATTTACAATATTAATACGTATTTCCTATTATATTTGTAAACAAATAATTTTATATAAACCGACGACAGAGCCTTTGTGATCTACAGAGTGTTTTTTTTAATGTGAAAAATAATATTAACAAACCATTTATAATGTCCTCAGTTCAAACAATTTATTTTTAACAGTATGGAAAACTATAAAGAGAAATCATCTCCAAATCTGTTAAAAAAAAAACATTTTGAAAGAAAATGAATCAATATCAATGAAAAAGAATGCATTTCGCAATTATTTCTTTATTTATAAAACAGATGTTCCTTAACAAATGAACTTAAAACTTAAAATGAATTGGAACTGACTAGTTTTTAACAAATAAGATTGTTTCTAACAATTGAATATTTGAACGGTTGCAATATTATTCAAATTTTTTCTTGAAAATATTCACTTTTTGAAAATGTATACAATATATGTTAATAGACCGAAAACATTAACTACATAGAAAATAATTTGACAATTTTTCTCGTTAAATTACTTCACAATTTTACAAACACTAAATAAGTAAAATTACATTTGAAACATTTAATGGAAAGGAATTTTCGAACACTCTGTATACTGTAGATTTTATTTGATATACAGCAAGTGCCGGAATATCATAATCAACCAAATAGTTTCTAAACTGTATACTTGTACAACATTCTAATCTATATACAGGTTGTTCAAAAATCTATAATTTTCTTCTGTACATTATAAATTTAAATTGATATACAGCATATTTCAAAACATCAACCAAACACTTCCTAAACTGTATACTTGTATAACATGCTAATTAATATACAGGATGTTCAAAAATAGAAAAAGTTCTTTAACCAATGGGTGATATCCGGACATCCTGTACATCCTACTCGAGTTCAATAACAGGTTGTATGTCATGTCAGCTCGCATGATACAGCCCAGCCATAGCATCCTGTAGAGCGCGCAGACAAGGCAATGTAGAGGTATACCCACCCGCTTTCTCTGTCTCATTCTCTGCTCTGTGAATACAATTATACAAATACAAATATTTTATTGGTAAGCCAAATTAAAATTAATTTTATAAAAAAGAAAAAGGACAATATGTATTTTAACAATAAAAAGGTTATATTTTTTAATTTTATTTGGATTAAGTCATGAGCAATAGGTAGCTATACTAGCATAAAATAAGGAAAATCTAAGATAAAAAATTGCTCTGGTAAAACTTTAGAATTCAAGTGATAATATTAAAAAGATCACTCTTACTCTCTAGTTTGTCACAGAGTATAAAAACTTACCTAACATGGTGCAGATATCCTTTACTAATAATATTCTGTATAGAGGGTGGGTCGGGACCACATCTATCTGGTATTATCGGTGCTTCATATTTGTATAATGGACCTTCTTCTAATATTGGTACACCCTGTTGACTGCCTGAACCTCTCGAGAATTTCACACCCGTAGAGAACTGAGTTACCTAGAAAATAAATACCAAATTTCACTTTACCAAAACTATAATCGGAGTACATATAAGGCACTTTTATTAAACTAGCTTTTACCCGCGACTCCGTTCGCTTGGAATTAAATAAAACGAAAGTGCGTAGACTATGTGTTCTTCCAGACTATCCTCTACATCTATACCAAATTTTATCAAAAACAGTTCAGCCGTTTAAAAATTACTTAAAAGAAGCATAAACAGAACAGCAATAATGTGCAAAAGATTTCCTGATACTATTTGAACACATACAGGTGATGTTAGTAAGCATTATTTAGTTCAACTTATGCCCAGCGGATATAAAATTTTTATCTATTGATAAAACTAATAAATAAATATACCTTAGGAACTATTGGTAACAAGTCAATCTCTTCCTTCTTAGCAATATTTTGAGCAAATGTATTTAATATCTCTTTAGCATCTCCTTCCGCAAACATCAACTCGTCTATGAGAGCTTCCTTTTCTCTTATTTTCTGCTTCTTAGCTTCTTGCTCTAATCTAGATATTTCCGCTCTCCTTAACTCTTCCATTTGCTTCTCCGTTTCCAAAATCTCCTCTAATTCAATCTCTTCTCTACCTAGAATTGACAAATACTTGAATTTAATTACTGGAATCTTAATAAATATCACAAAACTGTTGTTGTTTTGTTCTTTTTATTCAAATAAACTTTAAGCCACAACCCTGTATGCAGTCTTAAAAAGACTTTACAAGTAGCCTATGTATGGCTCCAGACTGTGTTCTATACTATTTTATCAAGAACCAGAGCTATATTGGAGAAACCTAACAAATATCTAACCTTCCAACCATCTATAATAAATTAGTGCATTTTAATTAAAAATATTTTTAAACTTGCATGACCATTATCAGCCATATATTTGAATAAGAAAAAAAAGATTAGTGTGGTATGGACATGTTATGTGACAAAACAATGGGGAAATAAACCATAAAGTTTTAAAATTGAATGTGGATGGCTACAAAGGTAGAGGAAGACCGAAGTAAGTATGGATGGATTGTGTGAAAGAGGATATGCTTAAGAAAGGAGTGGATTCAGACGGCTGATAGAGATGTATGGGAGAGCAGCACATACTGTGCCGACCCTACATAAAGGATAAGGGCAAATAGATGATAATGATAATATTTAAATAAGACAGTAAATGTTAAAAGAAAAAATAATACAATCTTCACATATCCAAGACTACCTGCACTGGGATAGTTTAGTTTAGTAAACCCTAGTCTTCCTTATCCTAAGGTTCAGTCCTCTATTCTATTTCTTGTTTATGGCTCTCAGCGGATTGGGCCAGTGTCTTTCAAGGCCTCCAATAGAACAACAATAGAACCTCGATAAGTTAAAGTCCAAGGGAAACACAAAATATTTTAAGCTATAGAGGTTTTAAATTATCAAGGGTCTATGTTGTAGAGATTTTGGACTCTGATGGGAAGGGAACATATTATTTTTGGAAGTTATAGAGGTTTTTAAGTTACTGAGGTTTGAGTTATCGCAGTTCTACTGTATAAGCCAATGAGAAAAGGCGACAAATGCGTCGACCAAGAGAATCATCACCTACAACATACAAATGGCAATAAGAAAAAGAGACACAGCGATCATAGAAGGTCTGAAAAAAATGACATAGACTCTGTACAAGGATACATCTATCGCCCACTGACAACTGTTGTGCTATAGTTTTATAAATTAAAATTTTGTTGTGAAGTAGTAGGAAAAAAATACATAAAAAAATATTGAAAACTAAAAAAATAAAAAAGAAGGAACTCACTAGTGTTATAAGGATTACGCAACAAAAAAAGAAAAGAAAAACAGACTGTGCAAAAAAGAGTATGGACCTAGAGTCTGTAAAAGTTGAAATAATAAAAAAAACAATAAGATGGCAGCAAACTTACCTATTTTCACTTTATTCTTCATTATTAATTCTTTATTGTCTTTCTTATACTGTTCTATTCTTTTATTAGTGCCTACTACATCTATATTATTAGATAAATTGTATACAATTGTTTCTATTTCTTCTAGATAATCATTGTATTCCCTTAATGTTGCAAAATCTTCCTCTTTTTTATTGTAATCCTTTAATACTCTCTTTCTTATATCTATTTCCTTTTCTACCATAGAATCCTCAAATAGCTGCACTCGGTAATTACTTCGACGAAGGGGAACATTACAGTCAGGACAAGAACCAGATCCTGTAATATACGCAAAGGTTTTTTAACAATTAAAAACTTTTTACACTTAGAATAAATCATAAGGAAATGTATACTGAATAATAATTCCGTAAAATTTAAAGTATTATTTTTAATAATTATGGTTAACTAACCTTTTAAAAATAATAAATCCACACAACTTTCGCATAAAGCGTGGCCGCATACATTTACCATCAACTTCAGGGAGGGATTTCTGTACTTTGTTGTTTTACAACGGGGGCACGCCTGGTCGTCCATTTTTGTATTGGTTTCGAATAGAACGTTAAGTGTTTATCGATAAATTATTCCATATATAATATTTAATTTGTGCTTATACTGAAAAGTTTTAAAATCACCACTTGAATAAAGTTTATATCGGGTGACAGTTTATTTCTTGACAATTGACAATGACATTTTACTTTGACAGCATATGTCGTATATTTTTAGCGTATTCCGATTTTGAAGGTTTACTTTACCTTTTTTGTAAAATATTTAATAGAAAGAATTATTTGCGATTCAATATCTATGTCGCAAATCGTATTTGATAAAAAGAAAACAAATTAATTTTAACTTAAGTATTTAATTTACATTTTTAACTTCAACTAACAACAAAAAGAAACATTAAATTGTTTCGGACTACAGACTTTTCAAACGGGTCTCTCTTTGATTAACCAATAGGCATGCAGGAATTTTGACACTTATGTTTTTCTGTCCAATCACCAATTGAATAGTGACTACTGTTTTTGGCAAAATCATTTTCCAAAATATTAAAAAACAAATGTTTTTGTTTGTGTTTTTTACTATATTTGTGAAATTTGAAACTCGTTTTTATTAATTCTTAGCTTAAATAGATTTAATATTTTCAGATAATACAACGAAAATGAATTTAGCATTTAGGCAACTTCTAAGTACAAGGACTTTTAGGTTATGTGAGAAGTTTTCACAAAAAGGTATTCAGCTCCCAATTGTCTCAACATGCCCTTCGATACAGCAGCGAACTTATTGCGATGATCATGCGGAATCAAGGAAACTACCTCAGCTGATGGAATTCCCGCCGGTTATGTGGCCATCTTTTATTAAATACATCAAAAATTGGATGTTCGCTAACTTCATCATCAGGCCTTACTTTGACCAAGAATTTAGCTTGAACGAATTCATTGAGGCTTCTAAGCATGCAGTTCAGGTTTGTTTTCATGTTTTTGTGCATTTTCCGTTTCTATTATATTAACATATATAATTTGTCCAATACCATTCAATTCTGCTAAAATCTTGTGTCAGGTTGTTTCAGAATGTCTACAAAAGAGTGATTTTCAAAGTCTAGAAGGTTTAGTTGAAAAGGATGCTATAGCTTCCCTTAAGAATGCAGTAACCAAGCTCTCCGTCTCTCAAAGACAATTATTACCTATAGATAAGGAAGATATTTTTTATGCTTTCCCTTACCAGGTAATTATTACAACTAAAATAGGTGATTATATAATACTTGTTATACATCTAGCTAATTATCAATTAACGCTTATCTAGGAGGGTTGGCACAGTATGTACTCTTCCATACATCTTTACCAGACATCATAACAGGATGCATTCCCCTTTACAATCCATCCATACTATCTTCAGCTGTCTATGCAGTCAAATTCAATTTTAATACTTACTTTTTTAGTGATTGTCATATGTGTGTTGAAATTCAATTTTATCTTGATTAGACTAGTTCTGGAGAGTAATAAAATGGATGTGTGTGTTGAAAGAAAATAAAAGTTAAAGCACAAAAGGTAACCTTAACTGGTAAAGAACATAAGAGTGAACAATTCATAGTGAAGCAATAGGTTTTATTTAAATTTATCAAAATTCTACTTGAATATTATGTAATTTATGTAATGTTTTATCTTAATTCCAGGTAGGTGTAATGTTTGATGAGTCTGATAAGAGATGGGTTGAGATAACAATGTGCTATCATGTTTTAAAAGGACTGAAACAAATGCAGGAGACTGGGGATCTTCCACCTATTACATTAGGGTGAGTGAAACATACAACTATCTCTTTCACACACATTAATAAGCCAGCAAGGTGAAAGAGATAGCAGTTTACATCAAGTATACTATTGGGTCATTTTTAATCTGTATTTACTCTATGCCATTGTTTTTTCTTACTTTTTTTAAGGTGACGAAGAATGGCAATGTTTTCCAAATATTTTGACTAGTGAAAATTGAATTACTTTTTTTACTTGTGATAGGTTGTTGGTTTAATATAAAGAAGAGGTTAATATTCTTTTATCTAGTTAATTAATTCCAAAGGCTGGCATTCAATAAAAAAAGATTTCTATGTAAACTTGCATTGAATTCAAGTTGCTTGAAATGGTTTATGGTTGAAACATTAAGTGTTGATTCAACCAATTTGTTAACCATTGCCCATACCTTATTTTTAAATTTTACTGGGATAAGAGTTAGATATTGTGGCAATTCACTTTAGTAACACTGCAAAAATGTTTATTTCAGAGTACAACCGGAATTTAAGGACAAGATATTCATACTTAACTATAGATTTATTAGGGAGTTTACAAAAGGAGTTGAAGATAGTTGGTGGGTGAACATTGTTAACCACTTTCAGCCGCAGTCAATTGCCAAGAAGTCATATTAGTTAAGACAATAAAGATTTAATTTGTTTATAGATGAGGCAGTACAGTGTTTAATACAAAATAAAGTATAATTAAATGTTTTATTTTTCTTTTGTATTTATACGGAATGTCTATACTTGCACCTTTTTAATCTATGTTGTGTTTTACAGATTAGAAAATAGTTGGTGATTTTTTAAAGAATTTAATTAATACAATTGTTTTTAATAAAAAAAATATATTTATGATAGAAAAATACATTAGTTTAAATATTTCTCTTTATCTATATATAAAAATTTTAACGTCAATTTAAATAAATTACTCTTGAGAGAGCATATTCTTAACACTTTGAGTGCCACTAATTTATTTAGATACTAAAATACAGCACAATTATCTCTTTCGTCTACCAATGTTTCTTTCAATTTGTTCAAGATTATCTCTGAGTCACCTGAAATGTAATTAAATACAGTGATTTTCTGTTTAAACACTTGACAGTATCAAAATTTAAAGGACATACAAATATGAAAAAAAGAATCTTATAAATATACCTTTAACAGGATCATATAAAGACCTCTTGGAGACTCCACATTGTACTTTTATAGGCCTTTGTCGTTTTATACCAGTTTCCATATCTGGAATTAACAAATTTCATTGATTAGTATAATAAAAATTAGTGGCATGAAAGGTGTTAAAGCATCACAAAATACTATAATGGAACCTTCGTTATAGCAATAAATTTATTAAACCATCTGCTCGAGATTTTATCCGCATGAATTTAATATAAACTAAGTAGCCTATGTGTTCTTCCAGACAATCATATACATATATGCCACATTTCATAGAAAAGAGCTTATATAGGTAAACTCTAACATCCATCCATCTAAACTTTCGCATTTATAATAGAAAGATATACTTACCACCATGTACTCTATCCAACATTGAACTGACATCCAAGTTCTCAACCAATCTCGTACACAAAGCATTTGCATATAAACTCGCACCGGGCATAATTTTATCTGTGTCACCCGTCTTTACTTCATAGGTATAGTCTATGGTTGTAGAACATTCAATTTGCAACAACTCGTAAGCAACTTCAGATGACTGAGTAGAATAACTTATTAATAAATTACGATGGATTGTATACTCTTCAACTGTCGTCATTGCTGTGTAGATTTTGGGATTTGCAAACCTATAAAAAAGTAATTTTTAAAAGCTGCAGAACTTATATTTGGTACGAGCTATCAACAAACTTTGGTAGAGTGGATTTTTTTTTTAAAAGTCATCTATCACATCAAACTATTCTACATTTGTGAAAAATTTCAATCTACACCATTGAGAAGATACGCCAACAAACATCTGCATTAAAAACATTAGTAAAACTATAAAGCAGCAAAAATTGTTTATTTATTCCTCACAAATTAGAGATAAAAATTTTACCTTACCTATCTAAAACATTTCTGCACATATCTAAGATCAAGATACATAATTCTGGCTTGCATTTAGCCACTTCTCTAAGCATCCAATTCTCCGTCACACAATGTTCTATATTAATATCTTCTATAGGACAATCCACACAGAGTAAACATCTTGTATTGCATATCTCACACCCATGACCCGCATAGAAAATAAATGCTGCAATTACCATTTAAATTACTAGTAAATTATATGTTAACCATAAAGATTAATACACAACCTTATTTCTAAAATTTCAGTATTTTGTAACCATGAATATAAAAATGTATTTAAAGATTTATTTTATAACATTAAGTAGCAAATTAGTAAGTGGCCTATTGAATAAGCCTACATAGCAAAGAAATGACTACCAATAGACAATAGTCTTGTGCTTAATCAGACATCTGCAAGTGCGCACCACACTAGTACAATAGGTAAGACATACTAGTACACACTTTTAGTACCTTTAGTACTTCAGATTCGTGAAACAATAACATGAATAGAATATAACGAAAGTTACAGATTCCTTCACATCAATTCTTAAATAGGGTCAAACATATGTTAATTTAAGTTTTAAATAGTTTTATCCACTTATGATTCTCATTACTGAAGGTGGATGCTTCAAACTGGCAAATATTCAATACAATCAAACAATGAAGAGGCAAACACTGATATCGTGTAGTGTACTAAAAGTGCCAAATGTCTGATTAACAGAAGCTGTTCGGTAATGTTACTTTTAGTACAGTGCTAAGTAACATTACTTTTTAGTACATTGTATGTATACTACCCAAGATTAATAGACAACCATAAATGTATTATCTGTCCTATGCAACAGTTGTTGCTGGCATATTACTAAGATATTAACACCAATACTAATAACTTACTATAAGAATCTTCTGGAATCAATTCAAATATTCTCGATAAATATGATTTCAATTCAGCTGCAGTCAAATTCTTTAATATAATAACTATAAAACCTAATCTCTTTAAATTAGAAGCTAAAGAATCACAATCAATTGTTGGTGTAACAAGTTTAGTCAATTGACTGTATTTATTGTTTCCTATGAGTATTGCTACCTTGCTTTGAGGTTTATAGTAAATCAATATTGTTTTCGTGTTCAATGCTGCGGTCAATAATTTTCTATATTGTTGTACAGAGTAACCACATCGGTCCAGAGACTTCATCAAAACTTCCCCAGGTTTTTTACTGTTTTGGAAATTCAATCTGCGAAACATATGTTAAAATAGGTCAAATCCTCTTGAAAAATAGTACGTAGTATAATAAATATAAAATAATCACGGAAAAACTGAAGATATATTACTTCAAATCTGCAAGTTTTGCTAACATTTCACATGATTCGATATTTAGAGCTAAAGCTTTTTGATATTCAGTATAGGAAATTGTTTGTAATAGTGACATTATGAGAAGTACATTTAGTTAAAATATGAAGAAAAATAGTACATTTGTAATTAAAAACACAGCAATTCCCAAAAATAGTTTTAATCGAATTGACAGTTGAAATGTTTTGACATATGACATTGACAAATCGTATGGAGATTACAAAAAGCAAAGTTACAATTTCTTAAATTCAAACCAATGTAATTTGTCTAAAACTGTGTTTATATATGTAATCAGTTATTTTTCTTAAAATAGGAACTGCTCAACAGTGGATATGAGATTGATAGGAGATGTGGAATGTTTTCAAGGTATACAGTATACAGTTTAGGGTCCATCATACAATCTGTGCTTTAGTACAAACAAATCTATCATCTGTGTACCGGGCCGAACCGGAACTATTTATTAAAATAATAATTTTGTAAAGAACTATATTTTTGTAAAACCAGTTTAATTTAATAATTTATTTAGTCACATTTGTCTGAAATCTGTGTCTTTCACTTTTATTTAAAACATTATGGGAAACACAAAGAAAATTAAGGTAAATAGTTTCGCATTTCTACTATTAAAATAAATATTTTTATCAAATATCTTATTAATAATAATATGTGCATGTTGAAATTAATTACAATTTTAATGACATTCTACAAATTTAGTAATTTTAGAAGTTTTATTTTAAGTACTTTATCATATAAGTTGTTCAGTTGACATAGTTGATAAGCGTTATCATGTTGACACTGTGATGTTATCTAATATTTCTAACCTCTGCAACCTATGACAAAATCTCGAAATTTTAAATCCAACAATGTCTTATGACCTACAAAAAGAGGAAGATGTTAAACAATACATTGAAAACTTAGGTATTGAATATAGATTCGGCTGTTATCATGAAAAGAAACCGGAAGTTTGTCATCTTCTGGCTGATTACTTAGAAGCAATAAAAAAAGATTACAAAAAAGCGGCTACTGTTTATAAGACCAACTGTTTGGACTATAAGTATGGTAAATCTTGTACTAAATATGGTAATTACGCACTTATCGGACGCGCGAAAGACAATCCTGATTCTAAAGAAGCATTGGATTTTTTTGAAAAAGGTTGTGAACTAAATGATTCCACATCATGCCTACATGCTGGTGTACTTCTTACTGCAACTGGACCAGGAGTTACTGTACAAAGAGATGTTCCCAAAGGTAAATAACAATCATGCAATATTTCTGTGTAATGTATTTATATGTTTTAAAGCTAAAATAACAGTAGAGTTTTCATCTAATAACATTATCTAATTCAATATGATGACCTATGACAAAAATGTGAAACTGACATAAGTTAAGATGTCTATTCTTCTTAAGTTTTTTACAACTATTGTTATCAGACAATTAAAAATGTGATTATATAATTGTTTTCTTGTCAAAGATATTAAATTCCTCTATGCAAACTGCATAGAAGAAGAAGAAACAGAATCACATATACTTCCCTTCCCTTAAAAGTAAAAATTCCTAACATTTTCTTATTATCATCCCTACCTTGTCTTATTCCCCTAGGGTTGGCTCTCCATGTTTTTGTCCTCCAAATGACTATCATCTGTCATCTCAATCACTCCCTTCTTGATCATGTCAACGTCCATACAATCCATCCATCTCTTTCTAGGTCTACCTCTACCTGTGTACCCCTTCATAACTAATATCCTTCTTGTTACATGAAATTCATCCCTCTGCAATTGTGCCCATACCATGCTAACCTTTAATTCCTTATCATTACCACTGGGGCTACTTTCACACTTCCTCTAATATACTCATTGTGTACCTTATTCATGTCATCCCACACATCTATCTTAACTTTCGCATCTGCTATCATTTTCTTGTGATGATAAGGTAAAAAAAAAACTTGACAGAAATATAAAATCACATATTTATTGTCTTATAGTTGTGTCATGCTTGTGCAAAATATTTTTTTATATTATACGATACTTAAAATTTTTAGGTTACAATTATTTGAAGAAAAGCTGCGATGCGAGAGATGATATGGCATGTCATTACCTATCAGGGATGTATTTAACTGGAGTACCGAAAAACGTGGCCGATTTCAATCCCCATAATCCGGAAAAGAATAAAAACATTGATTATTTGATAAAACCAGATCAAAAACGAGCATTTGATTACGCAATGAAAGGATGTGAATATGGTAATGTATTTGCTTGTGCTAATGTCAGCTTGATGTATAAAAAAGGTGACGGAGTGGAACAGGATTTAGATAAATCTAAGAAATTCTTCCAATTGGCACAAAGTTTAAAGAACGCTCATGAGACGGCTAAAGAAATTAAGTTTCAACAAGGTTTGGATGATAAACAATAGATTTGTTTTAGAAAAGATATTCATGTATGAAATATGAGTTTGAATGACAAATTGCATTTACAAGACACCAATATTTTATGTATTGTATAGCACTTTCAAGTAAATAGTTGCTTTTATTTCTTTTTATTGTATGCCGTCTTTGTTTTTTTTTAATGAACTAAATTAATTATATGATGTTAGTATGTAGTAAAACTGTTGATAAATAGAAATATAAACCATTTAAAAAACTTTGTTTTATTTATCCTTTTCATTAGGATTCAAGACTTAACTAAATGTCGAAGTATGTAGTACAAAAGTGAGTAGCCTATGTGTTCTTTCAGACTATCATCATACGAAATTTCATAGAAATCCGTTCAGATTTGGCTACAAACTCTAACAAACATCCATCCATCTAAACTTTAGCATTTATAATATTAGTATGATTATTTCTAAACCAGTAAATAGATAAAATACCAATTACAGATTGGTATCATCGGTGGATCGGGTTTTGACGATCCCTATTTGTTCGAAAATCCTATAGAATTAGATTTGAGTACGCCGTTCGGGAAACCTTCGGATGTACTACGGAGTGGACAGATAGCTGGAGTACCGTGTGTGCTGCTGTCGAGACACGGCAGGAAACATCAATATCAGCCTAGGTAATTTATAGGTAACAATCAAACAACGCATGACACGACATCTTTTAACGGTCAGTGGTACGTGGTTAATTGCTTTTCTATTCGTCTGGAACTCGCTATTGTCTAATTGGTTATTTGTCAGAGACCGCGAGATTCTTCAATTGTTCATGAATATAACATCTTCGTCCTCATCTTACTCCCTTAGTGGCGCAACAGGTTTTTGTCCTCCACATAACTCTATCATGCGTCATCTCATGACACCGTTGATCATGTCACCTTACACGCTTATCTCTTTCTAAGTCTACCTCTACCGGTGTACCACACTCATAACTAACCTTCTTTACATGCGATTCATCCCTCTTCGTAACATGCCAATACCACGCTAACCTTTTCTTTCTTAATTTCTTAACTGTGGCTACTCTAACTTCCTCTAATATACTCATTTCGTATCTTTCCATTCGTGTTACCCCACACATCCATCTTAACATTCGCATTTTTTTTAATTAGATGCATTATTGTTTATATTATTATATTTTAACAGTGATGTGAACTACCGCGCCAATATCTGGGCGCTGAAGCAGGCGGGCTGCACGCATGTGCTCGCTACCACGGCCACCGGCTCGCTTGTAGAGGAATACAAGCCCGGGGACCTTGTTATACTGGACGACTTCATTGACCGGTATGTGCATAGTTCAATTTACATTTTAGGGATATAGAACCAGTTGCTAGTGTTAATGTAAATTATTTTACCTAGAAATTCTAACCATCATATCTGAATTCACTCCCTTCTTAAGCATATCCTCTTTCTCACAATCCATCTATACTTTCTTCGGTCTTCCTATTGTTTTTTACTGTTTTTTGCTTTTAAATTTCTCTACCATCAGCTTTTTTCATCTATATTAAAGGATATTTTTTACACTACACCCATACTTCTGTTCCAGCACATGGGGTAGGAAGTGTACGTTCTACGACCGCACTGAGGGCGGCCCTAAGGGCGTGTGTCACTTGCCCATGGTGCCCGCGTTCTGTCCGCGATCTCGCCGCGCGCTGGCTGAAGCGGCCCGACTGAGGGGGTACAAACATCACGAGACAGGCACCGCTGTCGTTATACAAGGACCGAGGTAATGTAATTATATTTGAAATATGAATGCTATCTATACTAATGTTAAAAAAAAATGTATGTTTCCATTTTTGTACATATTAATCCTTTCATGATAAAAATCAACGTTAACACAAGCTACGGCTAACAAAGGCTATGTTTTTCACTGTTTTATAATTCCACTAATTTGTTAGAGCGTCAGAGGCTCAGTGGTTTAAGTACTTGACTTGTAATCTACAGGCCTTGGGTTCGAATCCCGCCGTACCAATGTGATTTTCAATTTTTTCGAATTTTCATTATGTACATAATTTACTCGACGTTCTTACGGTGAAGGAAAATATCATGATGCCTGCACATATCGGCGAAGAAATTCAAAGATATGTGTGAAGTCGACCTACCCGCACTGGGCCAGCGTGGTTGACTATAGCCTAGTCTTCCTTACTTTAGGGTAGGCTCCGAGCCCCTCAGCGGGGACGTATAGTGAGCTGGTGATGATGATGAATTTGTTAGCCTGCAGCTATAGCCTAAGTTCTTAAGCGCATTAGTCTTTTTTCAATACGTTACTTAAGAATAATTTAGATTTACGTAGAATTGTAAAAGTAGGCTTTCTTTTATATTCCTATGAATGTTTTTGTGCATTCGTTTTTTTTTAAATTTCAAGTAAAGAACATTGTTAGAGGGATGTATTGAGTCGCTTATTTAAAGTCTTAATTACATTTGTCAAGGTTTTCGAGTCGTGCAGAAAGTCTCATGCACCAGCAATGGGGTGGACATCTCGTTAACATGACCACTGTTCCTGAGGTATTGCATTTTATATTTTACGAGCTCTCGCCCGCAAACTTTGGTAGCGCAGAACATTCCCATGTTCACCTACATTTTAACAGCTACCGTCCAATCGAAGTCCCGTCCAAATAGACCCACCCGTTATAGAGATAGCGCTCCGGTCGCCATTTTGACAAAGCGGAATTAAAAAAAAAAGTAGTCTATAATATGTCAGCTCCCTCCAGTGAAAGTCCCGTCGAAATCGGCTCAGCCGTTTCCAAGATTACCTAAAACAAACACGGCTTGTGGACAGACAGACAATTTTTTATAAAGCAATTTCCGTTATCAGCAACGCAAATACATTATCTTCCTGAAATCTGGAATTTTTCTTTTGATATCACAAACAGACACTACAATTTTAATATATGTATAGATATAAATAGAATACCACTTTGTACATTTTTTGTATTTGCATTCAGGTGGTTCTAGCGAAGGAGGCTGGGCTGAGCTACGCGGCCGTCGCTCTCGTCACTGATTACGACTGCTGGAGGAAACATGAGGAATCTGTAAGTCGATTCCTATTTGACTAAAAGTCGAGATGTTTCCCGTTGGACCGTCTTATCAATCGGTTCAACGGAAAACATCCGTGATACCCATAAGTTTATTACAAAGAAAAAATCCAGACTATTAAATACCTAAACGCAGTAGTTACATCTTATTTTACGATTTGTGAACTATGACGTCACAATATTCATGCGACTGATCTCTGTTACTTGTAAAAAAGGTAGTCTATAATACTCCTACGTGGTCTATTCAGTCTAGAGATCTTTATGTAAATAAAATACCCAGTTCATGTCTTCAATATTGTTTGTAAATCAACTTGTATATGTCAAAATATACAGGATAATTCTTAATAGATGCATAAAAAGCTTTGTTAAAATAGTTATCGTTCAAGATTTTTACATAAAAATAAGTTGAAAACTACTATAAATCAAGAAATATAGTTTTGGGCTATTGTATAGAAGGTGAGGAGTAAAAGGTTGGCATGGTATGGGCATGTTATGAGGAGAGATGAATCGCATGTTACAAGGAGAACGTTAGTTATGAGTGTATAGGTACACTGGTATAGGTAGACCTAGAAAGAGATGGATGGATTACGTGAAAGGTGACCATTTCAAGAAGGGAGTGACTGAGATGACGTATGATAGTTTTTTTTTTATAACATAAGGTGGCAAACGAAAAACCGGCCACCTGAATCCATCAAAATGGCGAAACCGCTGCCCATAGACATCCGCAATTGCAGATGCGTTGCCTACCCTTATTCAACGAAGGAGACTCGCATAAAAAGGATATTTCCCCTTCCTATGCATCTCCTCCACCGTCAAATCCACTTCCCCTCCTTTCCTCTCCTTATAAGAAAAGGGTGGCAAGAGAAAGGGACTTAAATTAGGGCTCCGGCACCACACTCATCAGACGAAACACGGAATAGGTTCCATTTGACGCCTGTCTTCTGTGTGGTCGTGGTATTACACCGGACGTGCCGGCCCTGCAGTGCTAAGATGTTAAAGCGGGCACTACCACTGTTATGTGGAGGACAAAAACCCGTTGCGCCACTACGGGAGTAGAATAAGGATGATGATAGTTTGGGCTTAAACGATAGCTATTCTTTACCTCCACATATTCTAATCCGTTAATCCCCCTGTACTGCAAGGTGTCGGTGAGCGAAGTCCTGGAGTTGTTCGCTAAGAACGTTAAGTTGGTGGTTAACGTGATCCTGGACGCTGTGAAGATTCTCGGCGCTGATACTGACCTTGAATATTTGGAGGCACATGAGGTATGATATACCCATCAGCTGTATCCAATGACCTAGAAGTCTAAGTTAATGTAGGCCCACTTCTTGACTTCGCACATATCTCTTCAAATATTAAATATAGCGATGTGTTTCCTTTATCGTAATATCGGGTAAATGTATTGAATTCGAAAATAACAGTACAGCGGGATTCGAACCCAAGATCAATTACAAGTCAAGTGTATTATTTTTCTCTATAAACTACATAAAATATCGGGATATTTAACTTATTTTTACTAAGGGGCTTTGCCAAAGGAGCTAATAGTCGCTTAGTTCACAATCTTCTTCTTCTGAGGCACTACAGCCGCGGGTGGGCCTGGGCCTGGTTCACAATCAGGGTCGTTAATTGGCCACTGACTGTCCCTTGGTCTTTCTCATACTAATTCTACATTAAGAAACCACTACTTTTAAGTTCAGTTATTAGTTATTTTAATATTTTGCTTTAACTAAGTTTTTTCTATAATCTGGAAATCTTTTAAAAGTTACTGTTACCTTTTAATTAAAATTGTTGTATTTTATGTTTCAGAATCTGGTATCATCAGCTGTCATGTTAAAAAGTTGAATTGTAATCTTTTAATTCAACTTTCGTTATATAAACAGGATATGCTGTCTCTGTCTATCTCAAAGAGAGTGAAGGGGATAGCAATATTACGTTACTACAGAAACTCACCGTTACATGTATAAGTGAAAATGTTATAGCACGTATATAAATCAATAAAACAATATATTCAATAGATTATTTTATTACCAATCTTAGATAAGTCATATAAAATGAAATTACAATATTATATTAAAAACACACGATTTTTATTCCGACAATATCTAGCCACATTACCTCTTACCCTAAACGATTTTACGTATTTTATTGTGCAATATATTTATGACAAAATTATTTTTAAACATACAAAATGTTCTAGCAACTTCTATTACATTACAATCGTTAATATTTTCAATTAAAATTGAGTGTTTTGTACCGAACGGCCCAACAGGAAAAAATACATTCCAACGGGAAACACCCCTTAAATAGCACAACCGTGCGTTTTTACTGTCAAAGACACTCGAACAAATGTACAATTCTTTTTATTGAACAATTAGAATAATCAACGAATATCGACATCATCAGTAGTGATCTTACTTGTATAACTACGTGTTTGATTTTTGTATATTTACTTATCTTATCAGAAAAAAACATAAAAATTGCTAGAACATATGTAAAGAACACAAACTTTAAAATATATTAACTAAGTTCAATGTCTATCTAGCTTATCACTTAAAACTCAAAATATCTTAACTTAATTTCTCAATTTCTTCTCATATCTTTTCCCATCTGTAAAAGAGGTGGCGATTAAATCAATTTATGATAAAAACATATTGTATGTTTAGGCTATTTGTTATACGAATTCATTCACAATGTGACTTATTTTGAACATTTGCTTCAATCGACGGCTTTTTCCAATTCCCTTTGAAATTTATGCGTTCCCTTTGTCGTCAAATCCACTTTCCCTCCCCATTCCTTCTTTGACATGATTTATTCTATGGATTCAATCGGTTCAACGGGAAATAGTCTCAGGAGCCGATCGGTCCAACAGAAAACATCCTCCAAATAGTTGTAACAGAGGTAGACGTAGAAAGAGATGTATTGCGTTACTATTATAAACTCTTTTCAGTTGCCTATAGATATATACATATAACTTTGTTACTTATGTTAATTTAGATTATTTTAAAGCTTGTTTTGATTTATATTAATAAATCATACCTAGATTTTTGTGTTTCTACATCAGTTACCCGGAATCTAATAATTACATTGTACATATTTAAGTTTATGTAAGTGAAACATTGTGTTATTCTTTTTTAATGTCTCAAGGTTAAGTCACGAAACTGATGTAGAAATACCTGTGTGTAAAGGGGCCAGCTGAAAATCAGCGCAGTAGCGATCTGTGCCTTCTCTGCATTAGCTGAGTTTGCCGCCTTTTGCCACATTTTTTTACTGGCATCAAGGTTTATGTATGTATGATTCCATTTGTAGTTTGTTTTTGTGGCAATAAAAGTCCTATTTATAATAATTATTATTAAAAGACTCACCCAGTTTAATTCTTAGTCCAGGGGTTCCGCGAGTGCTGTCCCGGTATCATATCG